>NW_021832122.1:0-151215 GCF_006345805.1 Octopus sinensis
TCCTGAGGTAATGTGGTTATTTCTACTGGAAGTGTATTGAGACATTTTTTAGTACTGACTGTGTCACGTTTATTCACAGCCTTTCAGTGGCTTCTTCCACATTTGAGAACGTTTTTGAACAATTTTTTGAGTTTAGTGTATTTCTGAGTATTTAGAAGTGAGAATTTCGGTCAAATGAGGAAGGAAATGTGTGAAATGAATAATCATGTTGTCAGTGACTTGGTTTCACTTATTGGGCAATCCATTCGACGGTGGGGAGGTTAAATAACGTGGATAGTGAGGACATTGATGACAAACAGGCGATGGATTTGTTAGTGCCTGTTTTGCGACGTCTGTTCTCTCTCAATCTTGTCATGTCTGGGCATTTCCAACTGTACGAATGTGATGATCATGTTAGTGACACTGATTCGATATTTGTACATATTCTGCGTGCTCGAATATCTCTTCATGTTAAAGAATTGACTGAAAATATAGAAAGTAATCATTCTGCTTACCCAAGTCGTGTATCCTTCCACATTGGAAGTGTCTCCCAAGACTATAATCCGGTTTGTGCGTGATGTGTCCACCAAAATCTCTTTTCTATTAATTAAGGCTCGTTCTTCTTTGAACGTATTTGTTTTTTGACATTTAAAGGTGTATTTTAAGTCTGATCTTGTCCCTGTGACATTGACTATTGAAGAAGAGGAGTTGGACGTTGGATTTGTGCTGTCGTTTATCAGATCAATATCTCAAAGAGAATTTAAGAAGGAAATGAGTGGTGACTTGCATACTGATCTCACAAATACGTCGGCCTTGATCGTGCATGCTAAACTCTGCACTGTTTTGGCTGATGAAACAATAAACGAGATTGTACTGTCCCCATTACTACTTAGATTCCCTCCACCAGGCCAGGCCTTGTCCAATCCACCATATCTCACTTGAGGAAGACTAGTTCTATTACACTCGGCTTGTATGCTCAATTCCTGGGCTGTCGGTTTTCGAAGGTTTGTCTGATTTGGTCATTTAAGCTACTAATGGGGACTTTAGACTGCCCAAGTGAGGACAAAGTCAGTTCGGAGATGATGGAGATATGTGGGTGTTTTCGAAGTATATCTGAATTATTGGGAGTCTGTTTCCCCCCTTCAGATCGGACAAACAGCGAGTCAAGTCTCGTGTCCGCCAGTCGAAGGTGGCGTCCTGATGTGGTCAGGAATGACTCGAAAAGTCTGTTAAAAAATATTCAACTCCTTTTTGCTGAACGGGCCGAGTTTTACTGTCCATTGGAAGGTGATGCAACTCTTATTTTGAATGGAATTGCCAAAATATTTCTCAAAGTTGGTTATTTTTAGTATTTCTAGAACTTTGTGGAAAGTATTCGACTTTGCAGGCTTTCTGGAAAGATTGTGAGACAAATTCAGTTGGACGTTCATTACTGTAGTCAGTTGTCGATTGTGTTTTCCACTGAGTTTGTTTTTGTGTGTATTTTTAGGGTTTTGATGTTATTTGACGAGGTTATGAACAGTGCATTGTCACAGTGTTGGGGGAGTTGTGAATTAAGAGATTTGCCGGTTGGGGATTTGAGGTTATTCTTAGAATATTGACACAATTCTGCATCATTTGCACTAATATATAATTATTTTATTTAAGCACACATGGCTTGCCAAGTGGGTCTTGTTGTTGGTCTTAGATTGGATATTTTCTATGTTAGTTCATATAAAACGATGATCGAGGAGGTTGTTTGGTCGCTCGGTTGAGTACGTGATTTATTATTTGAAAGTTTCTGATAAGTGAGAACAGGAAGGCAGTCTTGAATGAATCCATCGTTTACACTATTAATATGTCTAGTCAGCTTCTCTAGATTAGGTTCTTTCGTTTTCCTCCACCATCTTTTGTGTTTCATCTCTCACTAATGAGGATAATTTGGCTGTACTTTTGATGTTAAGTTTATTTTGAAAGGATTAGTGCTATCTGTTCCTACTTAATTTATACTATCTTCCATAGAGTGGGGCTAAAAAGTCATGGAAGGCTTGCATATTTTGACTAAATTCATTAATTCAACTCGAAAATAAGATTAAATACTGTAGTTAAAAAAGAAATTAGAAATATAAGACGCTTTAAATTAATTGTTCAAAAGACTTGAGTTATTTATACTGCAATAATTAGCGATTTTTCGTAAAAGTCATTTTATAGAAGGAAAAAAGTCATTGAACAAAATCAAATGAATATTGCATTGCCTCTTGCTAGTATTGCTGCTTTCAATCTTTTTTGTACGGATAAATAAGCTTCTGACATTCAAATAGAGTAATATTTTTTCATTTTCATAGCAAATTTTTTTTCAATTCGTGAATGTTTTTCGATTTCCTTAAACCAAATTTAATATTTAAAATTTTTATAAATGTTTGATTGGATTGAGATCTGGTGATTGACTTGGCCATTCCAAAACATTTATTTTGTTCCTTAGTAACTATTCGCCGGAATCCCCTCCCTGCTTGAACCCACTGGGATCGATCGGGGGGACGGAAAAAGGCCTGACGGATAACTGTGTTTCCTTTCAACAGGGGGAAGCCTCTCACCTGGGATGCCACGTGTGTGGACTCTTTCTCGCCTCAGAACCTGCTGATGTCGGGCTCCGCTCCTGGATCTATGTCACAACCGCGGAATGCAAAAAGATGCGGAAGTACTCCTCACTTACGGAGAAGTTCCAATTCCTTCCATTCGCGGTTGAGACTTCCGGTTCCTTGGGCAGTAAGGCAATCAGCTTCGTTCAGGAGATCGGGTCCCGCATGTCTGCCATCACAGGCGACGCCCGCGAATCGAGATGGTTTTTCGAGCGGATATCCCTTGCGATAGTACGCTCTAACTCTTTCTCGATCGCGTCGGCTTCCCGCCCTTGAAGCTTTTAATTAATTAACTTGTAGTTATTGGTTGGTTTGTCAAAAAAAAACTATTCAACAGTTATTTTTTCTTATGTTTTGGGTCGCTGTCATGTGAAATGTCCATTGTTGTGTCAAATTTAATTTAGCGACCAAGATTTCGCAATATTTAAGCGAATTCATTATTCCATCTATTACAAATACAGTAGATTTTATTTCTAACGAAAATTCGAATTTATTTATTTTTACACATAAAATCAGTTATTAAAAGTTTTTTTCCTTTTTTATATTTTGCATTACAGTTCGTAATTTATCCATAATTGGTATATTTGAAGGTGAATTTTGTAGAATAAACTTTTCCATGGTCTCAATTGCACACATTGCATCACAAAAACCAACTTTCTCTATATCCTCATCATTTTTATTCTCTTGATTCTTATCTTCAAAGGAATCAATTGTTCGCAAAAATTCTTCATCATTATTGTTGCAAATTTTATAGGTACAATTTTTATTATCATCAGAAACCGGAGAGTCCTTCTTAATAGTACACCTTTTTGATATCTTGCTTTTACGTTGCTTTACCAATATAAAATAAAAATACTTTCTTAACTGTAAATAATTTTCCATGTAAATATTTAGCTGCTGTCGAATAATGGATAGAAATTCCAGTTTCATTAAATAGTCTCGCACAAATTTCACTTAGAGTGATGACAGGATTTTCCTCAACATAGTTTATCATTCTCGATATTTCAGTGTCTGTGATTTTTGACCATCTGAATCCTCCACGTTTTTTATTAGGTTGTGAAGCATTTCGTATCCATTTATAAGCTGTATTTCGCTTAACTCCATTCGAATCCGCCACAATATGCCAATCTGCATCCTCATTTTGATAAGCAGATATAATTCTCATTTTGGCTTCCAAATTTGTTTTATTATATGTTTTACTAACACGAGAAGAAGTATTCATAGTTTTATCAAAAGTATTCATTCCGAACGGACAAAAATCCATTTATATTTTTTTAGATACGTAATTTTGACATTAACATATTTGAAATTCACAACAATGACTTTTGACATCTCAGTTCGGATATTAAAAACCACAGTAATGACCTTTGACATCTCAGTTCGGATATTAGAAACCACAGTAATGACCTTTGACATCTCAGTTCGGATATTAAAAACCACAGTAATGACCTTGACATCTCAGTTCGGATATTAGAAACCACAGTAATGACTTTTGACATCTCAGTTCGGATATTAAAAACCACAGTAATGACTTTTGACATCTCAGTTCGGATATTAGAAACCACAGTAATGACCTTTGACATCTCAGTTCGGATATTAAAAACACAGTAATGACCTTTGACATCTCAGTTCGGATATTAGAAACCACAGTAATGACCTTTGACATCTCAGTTCGGATATTAAAAACCACAGTAATGACCTTTGACATCTCAGTTCGGATATCGTAAAGAAAGAAAAAAGTAAGCAATTGGGTGGCTAAGGGAATTGTCGAGGGCCTGAGGGTCAGCTCAACGATGCCGCGCTGCGTATTGAGTGGCAGTTTCCGCGGAGCACAGCAACCGAGATTCGCTGGAACAGCCAGCTCGTCTCCCTCCGGTCGTTTGTTTTTGTGGAGATTTTTCTACCAATGGCGGTGAGGAGTTGAGTCGCAGCCTTTCCGACGATTCCAGAGTTTCGAAGGCGAGGGGGGCAAACTCAAAAGCGTCCGAAATACACCGGTATTTCGTCATCTTTGTCTCTTCAGCCAGCGCACTGGCGGAACCCGGGTTTGCGACAGTCCTGGGAAGCATTGTCGCCGAAAAAGAGTCGACACACGTGGCATCCCAAACCAGGGACTTGCCTTCCCTAAAAGGAAAGGTCGTCATCCCGTCGGGACGCTTGCCGTCGCTCCGGGAAAGGCCGACTGGCTCTAGGGTGGAAGGGAAACCAGCCGACTCTAGAGCCCTCCTCACAACGTCATTCAGATGAGTGTGACGGGGAATTCTCCCGGCACTCTTCCCAGTTCGGATATTAGAAACCACAATAATGACGTTTGACATCTCAGTTCTGATATTAGAAACCACCATAATGACGTTTGACATCTCAGTTCGGATATTAGAAACAACAATAATGATACAAAATCCGAAAAATACCAGGGCTTGTTAGACGGCTGACGTTTGACATCTCAGTTCGGATATTAGAAACAACAATAATGATGTTTGACATCTCAGTTCGAATATTGGAAACCACAATAATGACGTTTGACGTCTCAGTCCGGATATTAGAAACCACAACAATGACTTTTGACGTCTCAGTCCGGATATTTGACAGCAAAAAGGTGTAAAGTCATCCGGAGTGTCCTGCTTTGCCACTTGCTAAATGCTTTTTCAAAGCATTTCGTTACTGTTGTTCTTTTAATTTCATCCCAGCTTCAATTATCAATTGTATTGCATCAACTTGAAATTCCTGAGTTTTTTTTATCTTTAGATCATAGGATGACATTTAAATAAAAAGTCAGCATGGCTTTAATATAAAAATACAGGATTGACCAATTTCTCATTACCTGATATAATACGGTATTTTATTCCAAATTAATTCTTAAAAGAATTGCCATTTTTACAATTTTTATGCCATTTGTTGTAGCATTCCATTTGTAATAGTATTCCGAATGACCTTTTATGCTGAATACATTCATAAGAGGCATATAATTAAAAAAACTTTACGGAAATTTTGTTAGAATTCTTATTTTCGGAATAGGATTCATTGATTATGATTTTGTTTATTGTTTCTATTGGCATGTTTTATACTTTACTCCATTGAAATTTTGTAATGCTTAAAATTTTTTTATAGTTAAAAACTTCGAGCTTTCTTTAAAAACATTATGTTTTTCGATTGTTTTTTGCGTTATTCTTACGTGAACAAATGAGTCAAAGGTCGAAAACTCGTTTTCGTTAAAAATTGATTTTCTTCCGATTTGATTAAAATAATTTTCGTTGAATTAAAAAACGTACTGTAATTCACCGACGCCTGTTGATGAAAAACAGCCCCACAGCATGATACTTCCTCCCCAGTGCTTTATGGTAGGTATGGTGCATTTTTGGTTATACGTCTGATTGGATTTAGATGCTCCCTGAGGGTTTCGAATACGCCTGAATTGCGAGATTCAAGAGAGTTAGTGAACCACATAACGCCACGTTGATATAAGTTCAGTCCGAAAAGTTTTATTTTTAATTCATCCGACCATAAAATATTGTTTATGAATTCATTTTCTTTATTTAAAAGATATTTGGCATATTTAAGTCGTGCAGAAATGTTTATTTTCTTTGATAATGGAACACGACGGGTCCTTCGTTTATTGATACCTTCAGTGCGTAGTGTATAAGTAATTGTATGAATGGATACTAATGCCAATTCTTTTCAAGTACAGTGCACGACAAAAGTAACCGGACAAGCCAAAATTTCCATTATTTTAAGTCATTTTAAAACTTTTTCACATAAATCACCTTTGTACATTAATTTACACGAAAAACAATTTTTTACATTTTTAATTTAATCTTTATTCAATTGTACATTAAATTTAAAGCATAAATAATTACGAGGTGCGACAAAAGAAACCGGACAGTTAAAAATAATCAAAAATTAGTATCTAGAATTGCCTCTTTTGGCATTATACACTGCGTAGCTTCTATCCTTCATTGATAAAATTAGTTTTTGTATGAACTCTATCGGGATTGATCTCCAAATTTGGATAATTTCCTCTTTTAGGTCATTGTGACATGTTGGGGTTTTTTCACCTATTTTTCTTTTCATATATGCCCAGACGTGCTCAATGGGATTGAGATCAGGTGACTGGGCGGGCCATGAAATAACTTTGATTCGGCTTGTCCGGTTACTTTTGTCGTGCACTGTAATTCTTAGTTTTGTACGGACTATTCTTTTCATTAATGAGCAAGAACGTTGAGTTATTTTCTTTGCACCACCTGATCCAGATCGATTAATGGTAGTTTCGTCTTGTTTCCATTAGGTAATATTCCAACAGTACTCTTGGTAATATCTGCAATTTAGAAATCTTTTCATAACTTTTACCTCTTTGGTATGCAGTTACAACTTGTTGTTTTAGGTCCAAATAATGCTCTTTTCTTGTCGCCATGAGTATTTTAATAACGAGCGAAAAATGAAAGTGTATTATACTAATCAGAATCTATGAAACAAAGCCTCCCTCCGGTCATTCGTCTTCAAGGTAATTTTATCATCGAGCATACGCAACAACCTCTCGGCCTCCTTATCGACCACGACAGTGGTCTCAAAAGCAAAAGAGACAATTGGTAAGTGTCAGTAAGGAGTACGTATTTCGATCTCTTTCTCTACTCCGCAAGTGCGCAAGCGTATCCTGGAGAACATGCTATCTAGAGCAACAGCGTCACGGAAAAAGATTTACCGTCCAAAACGATTGACCTACCTCCCCTGAAAGGGAACGTAGTCATCCCGTCAGGACGTTTCCCGTCGTTTCGAAGGAATCCAACCGGTTCCAAAGGGACGGGAATCTGGCGGAATCCAAAACCCTCTTCATGACATCATTGAGAAATGCATGGCGCGGTAAACGGCCAGCACTCCTCTTACATAACAGTGTGTGTAACCCGCTTTGTGAGATCATCGAACCACACCGACAACGGTGCGGATGGCACATGTCCAATCCCAGTCGCAAACAAAAGCTGATACGGACGGTTTTGTCCCCCAACGGCAGACAATCAGACATCAGTAAGAGAGCAAATCAGAATCGATTAATCAATTTTATTGAAATTACGACTAATCAATCATTTCGAAAGAAAAAGAAGCGAAATAAAGATAATTATTCATATCTTATTGCAGAAAAAATCCATATTTCTTTGATAGTCCCATCACTTTTTCCCATATATAATTTGACATTCAATTAAAGTGGAGTTTCAATGATAATTATTTGAAATTCGTGAAAATAATTAATACATTAATTCTAAAATTTGAATGACAAATAATTCCATTGATAAAAAGAGATTAAAAATAATACACGATTTCATTATAAAAGCTATCAAAAATGGTAATCATTCTAAAACATGTCATTAAAAAAAGATAGGCGTCCACAACTTATTTTCCCCATTGTATACTCACGTTTAAGTTCTCGGATTTTAATTTTCATTTAGACGTATTACTCTTTTAAAACATACTAAATTAGATGGAATGAATCTAGTTTTAAAGTAATGCGACGTCTGTTTTTCCTTGTATTTCTAAACTCACTCCTCCTTCGAGGTTCACCATATACAAAATTTAAATCTTAGAAATACAAGAAAAACGATTAAACGGTTCAAAATACAATAAAAATTTACTTAGAACTATGAAAACTAACAAAGTATAAGTTATTCAATTTTTAGTCTTTTGCTCTGACTGATATGCTCGTCTGATGGACTATCCTGTTCAATCAACGAATATTGATAAGATTTAGTTCTCTTCCACACATCAAGTTGATCAGAATGAACACCAATCACAACACCAAGAACAGTTTTCCTTGAAAATGCGTGTTTAAGAACTTGTTTGGGATTTTCGGAAATGCATATTTTACTTTTAGACTTTGAAATCCGGAAGATTTGAGCCATATTCCGCACATCCAAAACAGATCTGACATCAAAGCATTTCTCTGCACACGAACCAAAGACAATTCCCTTTCCAGACACAGCCAAAACAAGACTCAGAGAACTGGCCAGAATATTGACACGTTGTGAGGGATCTCGAATTGCCCCAGAATAGCATATTTCAACACAAACTCCCCTTTGAACAGACATTTTAAGCTATTTTATACACGATAAGACAACCTGCTTGCTTGCTGCTTGAAATGAAAGTCTCTGCTGGAAATCGAAGCAAATCAAATCAAAATTGTCATGTGCCCCGACCTGATGTGAATATTAATACCAACCTTCTCGAGGACTTGGTCATTGAGGGGAAGGATGGAGACAATATCGTACTTGTTGTAGTTGGATAATTTAGAAATGGTGGCTAATTGGTTTGGATTTTGGACTTTGATGGTAATTCGTGAAAGTATTTTGATTTTTCCTTCAAATGACTGAATGACTGGGTGATTCATTGTCTCCTCGGGGCACTAATATAATATATATAATAGGATACTGGAATTATGTCCTTTTCTCCCTTTCCGAGTTTCTGGTTAGTTTTGCTCAAGTCAACACATCTGTTCACAGCAATTGTGTGATAGTCTAAAAATATCAATGTTTCGATTGTCTTTTTTAGATCTGTAAAGTTTGTTAAAACTATGTTGAAATCCATCAACAAGATAACGTTTTATTTATAGACAAAATTGATATGATTATTTATTCAATAAATGCGTGTTTTTTTAAATAACTATAATAGAAAAAATAAATAATATTAAAAAAATATTTTGAAAAAAATTAACTCAATCAACGGACATTAAATCCTAATTCTGGCCATACCCAATAAAATATTCACAAACAAAAAACTAATAAAAAAACAAAGTCCAATCCTAAAAAGTTTTTTTAAACATCCGAAAACGTAGACAAACAAAGTCTCCTCTCCCATAAAAGTCCTTCACTCAAACCCATCTCGGAGGCTACCAATCACCAACACAAAATACAGGCCCTGATCGCCTCCTTGCATTTAATAACCAAATTCCGTGGACATTCCCCAATCGCATCCCCACATCGAATGGCTGCTGGCAGAACGTCAGCACTCTTATAAACCTCGCAAACAAGTCCTGTCGAGTAATCTCCCACATTTACCACACTCCTTTGCCTTTTTAGCTGAGATGGGTTCCCCAGTGAGGACCATTTCCATTGCCTGATATTTCCCTACTGCTCTTGGAAGATTTTGGGTTCCTCCACCGCCAGGACATGTCCCCAATTTGATTTCTGGTTGGCCGAACTGTGCGTTCTCAGAAGCATAAATAATATCGCAGGACATGGCCACCTCACAGCCACCACCCAACTATTAAACTGACATATTTCTTAAGACCACAAATCCATGGACTGCTGCTATTATTGGCAAACGAAATTTATCAAGACAAGTCCAATTGCCGAATGTATTATTTGAATAACTGGCTGGATATGTCCGATCCAACATTTCAGGAATGTCGGCTCCGGCTAATTGTGAGTGAATAATACACACCCGCGAATGCCCTGTGAGACCCAGTTAGGATTACGGACTTGATTTGCTCATTTCTCTCAAAGGACTGCAGGCAGGCCTCGATTTCCAACATTATTTGGTCACAGAGGGAGTTAAAAGCTCGTGGTCTATTCATTTTTATGAGTCCTATATTTTTGTTTATTCCTACTATATCTGTGATTATCAATTTGTCTATTCAATTATTATATTTATGTTACTTTGATTGCATAAATGTCTGCAAATTATATTACAAACACCACTCATAACAACAAATCACTATAATCAAATATAATATTTAAAATTTAAAATCAATTAATTAAAAAATTTGATTCAGGAATTATTGGTTGATGTGGTGAGCACGTGGACAGACCCAAGAGATAACCGGAATCGGATCAGACTACTGAATAAAGTCATAAAACAGTCTGCAAAGGACAAACGGTACTGGAGGGCTGAAAAGTTCGCCAGAAGATTAAATGCGGAGGTCCCACTAACAAAAGTATGGGCATTTTAAAAAGATTCACAAACCCGGAGAGATTTAAATCGGGTGAGGATAATGCGGCTCTCTTCATCAACAAATTGATAAAGTTGTACGCTGGGATCAGTAACATCCCGCACAGGAAATATGATGGACTACGTTTGAAGTTGTTGAAACCTTGAAGATGTCGGGACTTGATAATCCTCACCCATGACGAGGTGTCTCAGGCTATCAGAAATTTAAGAAGCACTGGCTCTTGTGGACCTGATGGAATTCCTACTATTCTGGTAAAAAACCTAGGACAGGTGGCAATATCAGCTCTTTGTCAAATTTACAACTTTTCTATAAACAACATTGTGGAAAATGGCACACATTCGTCCTATTCTGAAACCAGGGAGACCAAAAGACAACCCATATCTCTCCTCTGTGTCCTATCCAAAGTTCTGGAAAAATTTATTCTCAACCACATCAAACAATATCTCCCGGATTTGGATTTTCAACATGGATTTAAATGTGATAAATCAACCACTTTGACGAACTTCATCTCATGTGGACTATCTGCCAAATCGTATAACCTAAAAACAGTTATGTGCCCAGTGGATATCCATAAGGATTTTGACTCCGTTTCCAGGAAAATACTGACCAGGAAAATATACAGTGAAATTCACCCAAAGCTGAAAAAGTGGCTAGCTAACTTCCTCAGCGGCCGAAGAGGTAGGATCCAACAAAACAATACAAGATCGATGTCACGATATTTTCCAAACTGAGTCCCTCAAGGCTCACCCTTTCGTCAGCTCTTTTTAACTTATTCTTATCGGACCTTCCGCTGCCAAACGACAAACACTCAAACGGAGTCGTGAGGTTAACACGGCAAGTTCAAAACTGTACTACCTCCACAATCTCGAAAGTTGGCTTTCGATAGATCGACGAGTCCTGAAAAATCAGTCACTACGCTTCTGACTTCAGCAAGGAAATTTGGGGAAATGGTGGTGAACTTATATCTAAACAACATGGAAATCCCTTTTAAAAAATCCCAGAAAATTCTCGGCGTGACATGAGATAGTCATATGTGTTTCTCCCAACAATTTGAAAATGTTACTACTAGCTGCATGAAGAAACTGAACATTTTAAAAGTGTTCCTCCGAAAATGCAAATATTGGATCACAGCATCCCCACACGCCAATCAATCTACCGGCAATACATCGAACCCTTCATTAGTTATGCTTGTGGGGCGTTGGGAGGGTTAGTCAGTGAAACGAACCGTGAAAAAATCGAAAAAACTCAAGAAAGATTTCGGGAAGCACTACAAAGACAGAATTAACATCTATCCATCCCCTCATTCAAAGAAATCCTGGGATTCAAAGAAAGCATGGGCCTACAGGTCCCAAAACTCCACCAACGCGCCCTCATAGAAATTGTGTCGGGACTAGGGTGCAGCACCGGGCAAAGATGAGAACCCTCCTCAGAGAAGCCGGGATCACCTGATTAACTAGTTCTATGTTTTGGACGGTGATCTTGGTTCTAATAATAATAAAAAATTTGATTCAGGAATAATTGGTTGATGTGATACCTCCCACCTCCCAATTCTAATAGACGGAAAAACCTACAAAAAAACAAATGCAGGCCAAAAGAACTCAAAGAATAATAAAAATCACTCAGCAACAGTAATTTGGTCAAGTTTTTTAGTAACAGCGTGGGCAATCATCTCCGAAATATAATCACTGATAATCTCACTAATCTAAAACAACTCAAATAAAACAGAAAACAGCAAATTCCGCAGAAATATCGTAAGCCATGTCAACCGCAGTGTCAAAAACAGGCATTTTATGTCTAGTAAGTGCAATAATGCAATTCCGAACTCGGGCAATGTCACTAAATTGTTCAGAAACAATCTAAAAATAAGCAAAAGCACAAACAGCAGAGTTTTCCTGAGCAGGCGACAGCCAAATATTGCCGTTATTACCAAAAACGACACTCACAGCACATGTGAGAGTACAAAAGTGTGATTTACAGCGTCTAACCAAAGAAGGGGATATTTTGACCAACACTCCCAGATGGAGCTTCCATTAGTGGAGAAAGCCAACCTTGCCATATCTGTTACTCCGTGAGTGTAGTTGGATACAGCCGTCGGTGGGGACTGTCCGCACTTCCGCACTGATTAGGTCACCTTCGTTGAGGTACGTCTTCATCAGTTTTTCGTCCTCAAAAGACTTAATTCTCTACTCACTAAGCAAGCAGGCAATCACCGAGTCCCCACTGGGCAGAATCACTGCCGACAGTGGCAGGATTGCGTCTTGACGGGAATTTATGTTGACTCTCCACTTCCTGAGGCCCACCCCGACGATTCGACCGACAACCACGTCCCCCACTTCCCCCATGTATCTGGTCTTTAGTGGGATGACTCGGGCTAGTTGATTCACGTAGTTCACTACTCCAGCAATTGTGGCCTTTATTTCGCCCTTGTTGTCTCGGACTGTGCCGTGGCCACTTTTGGTTAGTTTGGTTGTTTATACTGCATGTACATTGGGTTGGTCACGATTGTGTCTCCGGGCACTACTATTCCACTCACACTGCTTTCTGTTTTTTCTTTTTTGGTTCTATTTTTTAATGAATAGATAATCGTGGACATGCCACACAAAACTACTCGATATATTAAATTTATTTAATAATAAATAAATCATCACTTAATCTCAATAAATAATATTCCTCAACTTTAAATTAGTCATAAATAGAGGGTCGGCTTCCCTATTGAAAAAAACAAATTGATATAAATGTTTAAATTTTTTTTTTTGGAAGATTAAAAAATATATTAAGAGTATGAGAAATCGTCAAAAAAAAACTAGCTATTATGTACTGGCTCGCAGGATTGAAAGACAATTCCCGCGTAAAACAGCCTGCGAGATCCTCTGAATAAGGAATATAAATTCCCTCGGATCTCTGGAGCGGTAGGTGCACAGGCGGCCAAGTTTCTTGAGATGAGCAAGCGTCTTGGCCCCAAAAACACAGGAAGTTTCGACGGCAATTGCCCAAAAGCAAAATCGATCGCGTAAATCGTCGTATTTCGTTAGTTTTGTGAATTCGGCCATCTCAGCCGACGAACCGGGTCGACAAGCCGTAGCATTTAAGGCACCCTTGGCGAAAGAGTCAGAACAGGTGACGTCCCACACGAGCTGCTTCCCGGATTCAAAAGCGAAAAGCGTACAGCCGTCTGGACGTTTTGCATCTTCAAGAACAAGGCCCGTCGGTTCCAGAATAGAAGGGAAACCAGCTCTTTCCAGAGCTTTGTGAATTAGATTGTTGATTTCGGTGTGCCGAGGAAATCGGCCGGCGCTCATTCGACAAGACAGAGGATGTAGCCCAAAGGCGTCAACTTTATCCCCACAACGACATGGGTGAGGTCTGCAGACAGGGAGTCCAAGGCGATTACAGATACCCAAACGGAGTGAATCCCTATCGAGGACAGTATCCAAAAGCGGAGAAGGGAGTACATTCAGCCAGGAGCCTGAGTATGGCTGACAGGCGGAACGGAAACAAGCCAGTCTGTGTTGGTCGAGGAGTGGTTCCAAGTCAGTTGAAGATCGACGGCAAAGAATTTTGTCCCAGTCTCGCTGAGAAAAGACATCGGAAGGGACTTCAGAGAAATTGCGTTTCCAAAGAGCGAGGGCCGAATCAATATCAGAGTCCAACGATGATTCAGTAGTTTTTTCCAGAATCTTTTGGACAAGAAGATATGATCCAGACGCCGAAGAAAGAAAGGCAGGAAGAGCCAAATCAATACTGGAACGGAGGCCCAGACCCCCGTGACTCACAGGAAGTTTAGCCTGACACCAGGCAATATCATCGAAATGCACATTGAGAATTTTCTCCGCAGACCTCCGAACCAAGGAATCATAAGATTCCAGCACTTGCGTGGCATAAAAACAAGGTGAGCTCCTCAGGATATAAACAATTTTTGGGATCAAAAGATAGTTCTTGAGGATGTAGAATGAAGGATGAGGATCAATGACAGAAAGTTTTTCACAAAGAGATGCGATAAGATTTTTTTTGGCGAGGAGGATTTGTGTAGCTGAGTCGGCGAGAATCGGTGACCCCAGAATTTCCAGATCAGACAGAGGTGTCTGTCTCAACTCAGGAAGGAGTTTGCAAAAAAGAGAGAAGGAGTTCTTAAACAGGGATGGCTCAACAGAGAGATTGACAATCTCGGACTTGCTGGAATTAATAACCAGACCAATGTCGGATAAAGCCGGAATTAGACTGGCTAAGTCCTTTAGCAAAACATCAGGCGGACCGCCAAGGGTGCAATCGTCGAGATACCAAAGATTAAGGGGTGATTCGTTAACGCGGGCAATGGCATCCACGGCAAGAGCGAACAGTAATGGGCCCAAAGGATCCCCCTGTTGGACGCCACAGGACGAAGAAATGAAAGAACCACCGGCGATTAAAAGTGATGGAAGCGAGTACGAAAGCGATATAAAGGGAAGCAAGTGTGGAACACGGTCTTGGCAGACCTCCAACATATGACCACGGTCCAGAGAATTGAAAGCATTAGTTACATCCAGTTTCAATAAGGCAAGGGAAATATTGGAACGAGTAGAACCGTGAATAAAACAACGACAGGCATGGACAGAAGACTCGCAACCGCCAGGAACACCCACACCCAACTGAATGGGCTGCAGTTGCTCGCCAATAGAAGGAATAACTGACTTACAACAGACTTTCGCTTTGCCGCTTAGGAATAAATTGCACAAGTTAGTGCAAGAATGTTTAAATTAGACAAAACTCAATCCGATAGAATAATTAACAAAGAACGGGAAAATTGCGAAGAAATGTGAACTAGTCATTGAGCAAAGGAAATGAATAATGAGAAATGCCCCCATCTCTACTCAGCATGGAAACGACGACAGAATCCCCAACTTCTATAAGTCGATGTGAAGCAGCTCTAAATATATTCTGACAACAGGCATTAATCTCATCAACACTCATATCCACATCTTCACTTCTGGTCACCTTTTCAGTACCAGAAATGTTGTGTTTGCCCACCTGAAATCCTCACTGACGGAATACCAGATTAGCCAAAAGAGGAGTCATAATAGCAGCCCCCATTCCACTGGCCGAGTAAATAACCTTTTCAATGCAGCCGACTGGGTCGTAGTCGTAGACACACGCACTTCCTGCCATCCAACCACCACCAACAACCTTCGTTGTCAAATCCGGCCACCACAGGGAAGGCGTAGTAAGGAAAGAACCTCTTGCTGTACAACTTCATGGCCAAACGATGGGAGAATGAATCACATGTTAAGGGCAGACTGGAGTCCTCGTCATATCTCTACCCAATTACTCACCACACAACCTCCACGATCAATTTCATCTCCTTGACCAAGGTGGTGGCATCCCCCTGATATCCACATGTGGTCATTAGTATATTTTTATTACTATTTAGTCATTAAGGGCTATACATTTGGTGGTTTCTGTTCATTTCCCGAGAGAGAATTTGGTATCCGGACGTAAGACGAGTGTCAGATGCGAGTACAACGTAATTTTTGGTAGCAATACCAATGACTGAACTAACATGTTATTCACATGAGGAAAATACCCCCCGTTAAATTCGTAGGGGTTCCATTGCTCCTCTTTTGATGTCAAAATTGAACTTATCATCACTAGAGCTATAACGTTCTATTAATTATTATTTAAATTGCAAAAATGAATTTTATTGATATATTAGATATAATTTGAATGCTTTTTAATATTTTACAGAAAATAAGTTTTTTAAACAATTTATTATAGGATCATACGTGGATTAAAAATGTCAAAAACAATGTTATAAATAAATTGATTATTGGAAATAGGAGATCAATGCGGTTATCACTGTGCCCAATATTAATCCGAATAATTCTATAGAAAAAAGAATTATTCCAATTTTTGTAGAACTATTATCTTTAAGCAAACTGAGTCTGTTTTTTTTGACTTGTTGTGTCTGGGCAGTCAAATAATATGAGAACCATTCCATTAATCGAAACGTTGAGAAATACTCCAGCAACAAAAGCCAGGCCCCAATTAAGTATTCCTGTAATATTCCCAAAAATAATCCCAACAAAGAACCCAAAATAAAAAAATGCTACTGAAATAAAATTGAGAATTAAAATCTTCTTTTTAGAAAACTCCATGCTCAGGAAAATAGAAATATCACCTAAATTGTAACGAAAAACACGTGCCAATTTCGTGAGTAAATTCTTCAAAGAATATTATAATGCTTAAACTAAGACCAAATACAATGCTGGTCGAATAAGCAATGCTCAAAGAGAATCCGTCCATAAATTTATGAATGCTGTCCCCAACAATCATAGAAACGACCAACGAGTTGTCAATTGGTTCTTGTTCCTTTTATACTTTAATAAGAATTACAAATTGAATCGGTTCTTGACATTTATAATTCGAATAAAAGTCGGAAATAGAACTGAATATATATATTAACAAGTTTCCGATCTGCATCACTATGCCTTTCCAAAGAATTGTTTTTTTAGGTTCGTCGATTGCGAAAATCTGCGACTTTAAGTGACAATCGGACAACCTCAGGTATCAAAAATAGGAGAGTGGCACTACTAGTCGCCCCAATAGACAGTGTTATGAAAAACAGGAGCATATATTTGTATAATGAATATTTGCTTATAAACACAAATGAAATCCCGAAAGCAGATAATAACGAGAATACTAATAAAGTCAGCAGCCCACACATCCACACTGAATTTAAAATCATCAAAAATACCTAATCGTTTGCTTGGCAATTTATGGTTTGATGGATTTTCGTTGTTGGCGGGTGATTTGTTCAAAACCATGTGGCTGTTTATCCCAATGAACAGAAGGGGCAAGTAATACATTTATCAAATTCACGAATGCTTTATTATTATTTGAGTTTGATTGATTTTATCAAAATTCCGAGAACTTTTGATATTTAGGTTAATGGGAAAATGGGAAATTATAAGTCAATTTTTGATGATCCTTCGATTCGATGGAGGATTTTATCACGTTCAACTTGAATTTTAACGAGCATTATTTTTAGAAGTTGGTTTTTCATTCGGGAATATATATTATTACTTTAAAATTCTGTTATCTCAGTTGTTTCAAATAACTTTCACGTAGGTTTCTAGAATTATTTAAAAAGGATTTTTAAAGGATATTCTATTTGTTTAATTGTACTATTTTCACCCTTTTATTACTCGAATTGACATTTACCATTAAAGATAACTTTAATTATCAATAATTGAATTGTATAAAATAATTTTTCTGACTAAAAAGATGAGGATAAATCAAAGCATCGAAAAAGATTGTCAAGAAATGGTGAAATTTCAAATTTTTTTTTTAATTGTAGAAACTTTTTAAAAATCAAATATAAAAACTGTTTAAGCTTGACCTCTTTCTTTGACACAATGCCCTGTTATCCTGAAGTATGAACTTGCAGAAATATTCATGAACCAGCAAATCATTTCCTGAATTTTGATAAAAGTTGAGCATTTTCTTCCGTTGAGGAGTTTTTTTCAATAAAATTTATTTTGTAAATATTTGTAGATATTTTTTTAGATATAAAATATCTAAATATATATTTTATTTTCAAAAGTTTTACGTTTGGTAAAAGTCGCATGAGTAAGTTAATTATCCATAAACACGTCTTTCCACGCATATTCTAAATCACTATTTAGTTTAATCGACGTGGTCATTCGCAACTCCATTGCTGACTGGGTCCTTTAGTTGTTCCAGACATGTGTCTGTGTCTGTACATGTCTAGTCTTCCATCGATTTTGTATTAGTTGCGTAGCACTGGCTGACACATGTACTTTATATGGCGGCTGGTTGATACTATAATTCTATTAAAATGTCTGTGAAAAATACGTAAATGTTGATTATGTATGGAAGGCCGTATTTCCCAGCATTAAGATAGCCTTAATGTCTATATTTTGTTTTCTTTTGTCGCTGCTATGCAACCTGTCATTTTAATTACTATTTTTTATAAATTTTGCTATTAGCGTGGGCAATGTAGGTTTTGGGACTGTTTTTAGATTGTGACTGTCATGTCGAAGGATTGATGATGGCTTCGGAAACCCCTGGAGACTTAGTTATGGAAGAAGACTGTAGTTATGACGAAGAACTGTCGAGAGATGAAATGTACGAATATGCTCGTCTTATTGGGGTGGACCCACAAACAGAGCCCGGTCTCATGTACATTGTCCAGGAAGGACTGAAAGCACCACTTCCCGAACATTGGAAGCCCATGTAACCTTATAAGTAATTGAACAGTCTTCGGGAGAATGGACAAATTTATTATTTTAATTTTTTGACCTCAAAAAGCACCTGGGAACACCCATGTGATGATTTCTACAGGAAAATGGCAGATCGAGAAAGATCACAGAGAACGCTGATTAAAGAACCTCAAAAAATTAACGGACATTTGGAAAAGGCTACAAATGGGACAACCCCTATCAATCTAGTCCCAGAAAACAGCCTAGTGATCCCATTTGACTCATTTGTAGTTCAGTTTTGGAAGGGAGGTCAGTGATGAGTACGAACTGTCAAGTAAACACGAAGACTCGCCAAGGTTGTGACTTATTTATGGCTGATCAGCAGAAATCGGGAAGTCAAGAACTCAGAAAGACAGGTAGAGAACTCTGAGGGCTTGGATTCGTACGAGGTAGTTGTAGTTTGGAGGAATCGTAGAATGACAATTATGTTTTGCAGCCATCAAAAATCGTTTCATTCAAGCAAAAGAAATCGGAAATTATTGACTTTGGTCGACTAGGTGAGCAGAAATCGAACGGGCTATGTCGAAAAAATAACCACAAATTAAAAAATCACTACAAATCAACAAATCATTTAAAAGCAACTCAAAATTATATCCTCAATAAAAAACCTAAACTGGATAACCTCCCTTCGAATTCTAAAAAAGCGAATAAATTAGTTGGGGATGAACATTTAAAAAGTCCAAATACCTGCAGTGTAGTTCCGGATTGTTGCAATAAGCAAGACTCTGTTTTTGAGAACCAAACATTTTGTTCTCAAAATGGTTTAACAGACAATGAAAACAGTCATTTATCCAAAATAGTGTCAAAAAATGTCATTTCTAATCAATTTGCGGCCAAAGGTATTTTGTTGGACACCGAATCTAAAAATGTGTGGCTTTTAATGTATTTCTGTATAGAATGGAGAAATTGACAATTTGCTATCAAAGTTATCCCTTTCAACACAAAATGAGCAGTCCTGTCATTCCGAGGTTAGTGATCTTGACATTTATAATGGTAGATTTATGGAGAATCAACTTCTACCCATATTCGACTGTATATCCCTTAATTAAATGTTTCAGTCCAGAAAACCAATTAAAACATTCCAAAAGTGTTACTGTGGGTGAAATCAAGAATGGAACATTTAATTATCACACATCAAATAATTCAGAAAACCGCTGTATGACTATTGCCCTTTAAATACACTTAGCTGCTGATCAAGTGTTTACTACACACAAAATGGGCCTGTCCTCCCAACCTACTGCCTTCCGTTTGTGAGGTGATTGTGACTTGTTAGAAGCCCGTTTTAACAATAATCGAATTCCTACGAATATGCTCAAGTCGTATGACCAGGCTGAAAGATCCCTGGAAGCCAAATGGAGGCGATACCAGGAACTGCAGAAGACTGGAGTCAAAGAAGTGCTTACTAGACCAGCAAATAAGTAATTTTGAAATATATGAACTGCATAGACCATTGGAAGACACGACAGTCAATGATCGACTGTCTAATCACAGAAAATGGCTTTCAAAACTCCAAGACGACATAACAGCCCACCTTTGTCGCAAATGATGAAATGTCTGTCCATACTGTGTATAAATATATGCCTCTTAATTTACTGTTCCAATTTTTGTGCGAATATAAAGATTTTGTTCCCTTTAAAACAGGCAGTTTAGATGGATGGACAAATTTAATTAAACAAAGAAAAAGACTGGTTAAAGGCTAGATTCTGTAAGAGTGTTTGTTGCGGGTGAGGTAGTTTATGATAAATTCGATTGGATCGGGGGGTCTCTCCTTGGCCAAGGACATCATGGACTGAATTAGAATCGGAACAACTGTTTTGTGGAGGTAGTCACGTTCGGGAAGACTATTTAATTCGAGTCTTTGAACTTTGTTCATTTCGTGGATTCCAGTCTGTTGATAAGGCAATAAAAGTACTTGGCTTCGAGAATCGAAAAATGTTTTCTGTTCCATACTATCAATAGAATCACTGTTTATATTTCCAGAAGTCATAACTAATATTGACAATCAATTTGTATACAGTTATCCATACTCACAGCAACCAATTAAAACAAAAATTTATTAAACAATATTTTAAATATTTATAATAAAACACATAAAAAAATTAATCTTTTTCTTGTGAAGCTAATCAAATAACATTTATACTAATTTAAAATGATTGGGCAAAATTCTTTAGTTCGTGGAATGTATCTGATTTATTTTCAGCACAATTTCACATTTAGAATTTTAAAAAATTAGAAAAATGTTGTAGATTGCCAATATAAAATATTATTATTAAAATAATTTTATATTATTTCCGAATATTCACGACAATAAGCCACGCTATTTAAATAGTCTCTTTCTCATTTTGATAAATGCTACCACTTACTATAAAACCACTGAAAAATCTTGTTCGGAATGCTTCGTTAAATTCAAACCAAAACTCTAAAATCCTGATCACAGGCGGATTGGGACAACTCGGATTGGGACTCGCTCGTTTTTTAAGGTAATAAAATAACTAATAAAAGGAATAAATTTGGGAGAGAAAACGTGATTGTATCCGATTTGAAGCAACCATCGTCTCAAGTTCTCAAAGAAGGTTTCTCTGGGAAATTAATTTTCAGGGCCATTTCAGAAAGTCGACGTGGTGAATGTCCAGTCATTGGAACAGGCGATTGTCGACAACAAAATAACATGTTTGATAAACTACGCAGCTCTCCTCAGTGGAGCAGCAGAGTCAAATTTCTCTTTGGCAATGCACGTGAATATGCAAGGAGCCTTCAATTCTTTTCACGTGGCCAACAAACACAACTTGCAACTTTTCATTCCCAGTACAATCGGTCGACCTAAAAATTTCATTTCCAGCCGTTTTTGGGCCTACAACCCCCAAGGTGATGACACCGGACATGACCATAATGAGGCCTCAGTCACTTTATGGAGTCACTAAGGTCACTATGGAACTTCTTGGGGAGGTCTCGTCTTGTTTTTTATTCAAGTATTACCATTCAAAGTTTGGACTTGACTTTCGGTCACTTCGATTGCCTGGAATAATCTCCTGGGATTGCGAGCCTGGATTTGGCACGACAGGTAATATTATCTGATATTTAATTAGATTATGCGGTCAATGTGTTTCACGAAATTATTAAATCTGGCAAATATGAGTGCTATTTGGAGGAGGATACCCGTCTCCCAATGATGTATATTGATGACTTGGAACGAGGAATTTTTGACTTTTTAATGGCTCCTTCGGACAGTCTCAAACAGAGGACTTACAACATTTCTGGATTTGATGTCACCCCTCGAGAATTGTTTTATGAAATAGGAAAATCTGTGGCCTCCATGGAAATAACCTACAAAAACGACCCTGTCCGACAGGCCATAGGTTGTAGGTCTGTTTAGTATGTTTTGTAGCCAATTCTTGGCCACATTCACTGAATGATAATCATGCCATACAGGACTGGGGTTGGAAGTCGAATTTTGATTTAGCGAAGACATGTCTGATCATGCTAGAAAACTTATTACCAGCCAAGTATAATAAGGCTTAAAAATATTGATATAAATGGTTTATTGTTCTAAATAAAGGAAATTAATGTTATTTAATTATGTTCTGTCACCATAGGAGTGGATTAATCTGTAGTTCTGATTATCATAATTAAAACACCCCACCCTCATTAGTTGACCCAAATAACTAATATCTGGAACATTAAATATTACTGTAAAAGGAAAAGTATTTCCACAAAACAAGCTGAGGTGATGGATCAGCAATCTGAAGTACAAATGATCAAATTCCATCCAAAGGAGTAGGTGGACTATTCTATAAGGCGGTTTACAAAAAGTTATGGGAGGTATGTGGAATGTTGCCTTCTACAGTCCGACCCCCAAATGGGGCACCAAGTGCCCCAAAATGCGGGGGTGCCCCAAAAACAGGGGTTTGTTATTTTTTTAAAAATTAAACCATTAATAAACATCAAAAAACATTTTTACTAAAATATTCAGTTATTTTCTTTTTATTTGTAGAGTTTTGTCTGATATTGTTCGTCAATTTCAGCCGAAAATCAAAAAAATCTCGGAGCATACTTGGTGCAACATTAGAAATTTTTTCTTCTAAATTGTTAAGCAGATCTTTTGTTTTTGCTACGACATTTTCACTATTTTCGGTTTCTGAATATGTATCATAAACATTATTGTTCATGTCTTCGCATTCTCCATCAATTGTTTCGTTAACAACTTGATCTAAATGTTCATCTGTTAGACAGTTTTTTGTTGCATAAGAATCACGGTTCCTGTCGATTTTCTTCCAACAATTAACAATACTTTTAGCATCTATTTTCTCCCATCCTTTTGAAATTAGCATCATAACCTGACGCAAATTTAATTTACCAATAGAATGTGTAAAATCGTTTTCGAAATCTTGAAAACATAAAAATTCCATTAAGAAAGAGGAATAATAATCTTTAAAAATCTTGATTATTCCCATATCCAAAGGTTGTAAATAGGGCGTTGTATTTTTCGGCAAAAATATTTTAATACTTTCTGGTCATATTTTTCAAAATAATTTTTCACATAAGATAAATCACATGAAGCTTTTTCACCACATATTGACTTGAATTGAAGTTCATGCCGCAATTTAAATCTATCAAGCCACCCATTGGAAGCTTTAAAAGAAGTAAATCCAATTTTTGAAGCTGTAACTAAGGCAATTTTTTTCAAAATAGGGCCTGAAATCGGAATTTTATCTACGCGTAGTCTTTGAAATATTTCAAAGACTTGATCATCAAATTTATCTTTATCGGCTTTAAATGTGTCATATTCCTCAGAAATAGTATTGCCGTGTTGCAAGAAAGGTACAATATTTCGTTTTATTCTTGATATTGTTCCTTTACTTGTGTTGTACTTTTTCATTAGTTGCCTCTCAGATAAATTTTTCTTCAAAATTTCTTTAGCAATCTTCAATTTAGTTTCGTAATCCATAACCACAACAATAAAAATATAAATTGAAAATAAAACAAAAAATAATTAATTTATTATAATTTTATTTTATTTTTAATTCCTTATAAATGATTTTATGGTGCCCCAAAAATTCCATAATTTTTTATCGATTTTTATTTTTTTTCTGCCAAAATGTACTTTTGGAATAAAGTGCCCCAAATTGCGGGGGTGCCCCAAAATCCGAGGGTGCCCCACCCCTGGGGTCTGCCCCATTTTGGGGTCGGACTGTAGTTTCGTAATCCATAACCACAACAATAAAAATATAAATTGAAAATAAAACAAAAAATAATTAATTTATTATAATTTTATTTTATTTTTAATTCCTTATAAATGATTTTATGGTGCCCCAAAAATTCCATAATTTTTTATCGATTTTTATTTTTTTTCTGCCAAAATGTACTTTTGGAATAAAGTGCCCCAAATTGCGGGGGTGCCCCAAAATCCGAGGGTGCCCCACCCCTGGGGTCTGCCCCATTTTGGGGTCGGACTGTAGTCACTTTAAAGGTTATTAATTAATTTTTTAAAAAGGTGTTAAAAAGATAACAGACCAAGAATGAGAAAATAGGTAAAATGGTATTTTTTGCCATTAATAAATAAATTAGAAAAAATTATTTTGAAAAAAATTTGAAAATTTTTCATTTGTACAACAACGAACACAATTTTTTGGCAAAACAATAATGGGATTTATATCAGTTATACGCAAAAAAACGAATGCTAATTCTATCTCTTCAAAATTTCCATATGAAATCGCACAAAAATAATGTAACTTTGAGTGATGTAATTTAAAGATTAAAGTTAAAAAAGATTTTGGTGCTAATCATGCGCTAAGATTGGAAGAAATTGAGATGCCTATGCCAATATGGCTGCAGTAGAATTATTACTAATAAATAATCTAGTCAAAATAACAATGAATGCTTAAAATTAGATTCGCTACGAAATTGAAAAACGGAACGTGTACGGATTTTGGAACAAAAATGATTAAAAACCATAAAAATTATTTACAATAAAATTTCCATCGAATATTTTTTAATTCAAATTTTTTGTCCTATTTTTTCAATTTCCATTAAATATTTCTGTGAAAATAGATTATGTAAATTAGTTCGAGGATCAGCGTTGAAGCTCTAAAAATTAGTGTTTAAGTCACTTATAACCAAGCGTTTGGATTTTTCTTGGAAATTTTTTGTTAAGATATTAAGACATTTATTGATCAAAGAAGCAGGGTAAAACAGTTAATTATAATCCGCGTGATCCCCGATTCACTTCGCAAGCGACCGCAATTCTTCGGAAAGGTTCGATCCCGTCCACGGTGATCGGTCTGGGACGACGATGTCCCGGGTCAGAGTCCCAGAAATCCTTTTCGGTAGCCATTAGGTGCCTTCTGAGGCATATCCGATTGGAAGTTCTAACTGACATGGTGGACTACATAAGGCTACGCTAAGACCGGAATGTAAAAGATCCCCATTTTCAACTATGTCGTGCCAAAAGGACTCGTCGCCTCGCAGGCAAAAGAAGAATGACGAGAATTAACCCATTGTTGGAAACTAGCCTCCTTTGGATTCGAACCCACGACTGTCCAGATCCAGCATCCATAGCTAAAGCTTCAGTTAAAGTAAGAGATATTTTGTTAAAATAGGATATACCAAAAAAACTGTTCGTTAAACATTCAATTACTGGAAAATTTAATGAGGAAATAAATGACTATTTAAATACAATTTAATCCTTTATAAGTCGGATACTTTGTCATTAAGAATCCAAAGATATTAAGAGGAAGCATCGTAGTGGTGATTATTCTTTCATTTTGAATGATTTACACAAGCAATATATTTTTAATTTGGTCGATGATAGTCAATTATCGACACAATCAAAGTTAAAAGACACACTGTTTTTTGAATATATGATAAATATCAGTCAAAGTAAAATTAACAGATGTCTTGAAGATTTTCACAATGTAATTAAACAATCCTAAACAATATTTTGATACCACAATTAATCTAGAGAAAATATAAAGATTATTTCCGACGTTACAAACTGAAATCGAATATAAGATCATATTTTTTCTCGATGAAATATGATTTTCTATTTGGAAGCGTGCGAAAATACAGAGCAATATTTTGAAATTTTCCCTATTTAATAGTGGCTTAAGTAAAAAGCAGAAACATATCTCTTTTACAGTATTGAATAGATATTGAATGATTTTCCACTGAAATTTTCAATTTTTTAATGGACAGACTTTTAAAGAATGTCTGATAAAAAACTCAAAAAATGGCATAAAATTCATAATATGTGACATGGGCTGCGCGATACCTACGGGCCGCGTGATACCTGACGTGACCTTGAAATGTGCAATTATGACATTGATGGGATTAAATTATAAATCTTTTAATTAGACCGCGACTCATTCTTATCATTTAATGTGGCGCTCCATGCAGGTTACACCAATTTTAAGCGTTACATTTTGACCTTGTGACATGACAGTTGACTTTGACAGGTGACAGGCTTCATAAAAATCGAAATCTCAATTTTAATATCATTTTTAAGTAAGTGATGCAGAATAAAACACCACATAGCAATAAAAGACCACATTGTTCAAAAATGAAATATAATTTATTATTTTATATAAACTTATAAAAAAATAAATATAAAAAAGAAAATTTTTTTAGAAATTATTTTTTAAAACTGCTACTATCCAGTGGTTCTTACCTTTTTTAAGTCAGCGCCCCCTTTTGACACAATTTTGAAGCTTCAAAATTTCAGCGCCCAACAAAATCATTAGATTCTAATCCAACAAAATCCCAACCGAACACATCCTAACCCTAACCATTTACTAATCCAAACCCTAACCTAACCCCTATCTTGATACTAATTCAACCAAACTGTAACTCCAACCCTACCCTAACCCCTATCTTGATACTAATCCAACCAAACCATAACTCCAACCATACCCTAACCCTAACCTAACCCCTATCTTGATACTAATTCAACCAAACTGTAACTCCAACCCTACCCTAACCCATATCTTGATACTAATCCAACCAAACCCTAACTCCAATTCTTTCAGTTTATTGATTCCATTATGAGTGGTCAAGTGCTGTTTCATGCATTCTACCTTCATAGTTGAATGTCGTCCTGAGCTATAACTTGTTCACGAGTCTCACCATTTGTAAAAGTATTGTATCTTCTAACAGAAAAAGTATGAATAATAGTTTATTAATTGTGGTTAATTGAGTTTAGATGTCAATATCCAAAAAAAGTCAAGGCCAAAGTGTAACGCTTAAAATTGGTGTAACCTGCATGGAGCGCGACATTTAATAATTACTAAATTAGCTAAAGACTCTCTCATTTGACAAAAAATTATATTTGTAGGAATTTAATTATCAGAAATTAATTTTTTTTGGTGGAAAATCTAAATTCTTGAGTATTTCTAGCGTGCAAGTATATTTTTCAGCAATGTTCTCGTACAAAGGTTATGTAAAGAATAATTTGGAATATCAAATTTTAAAAGATGCTTTACAGGATAAATTTCCTGAACATTTACAAAGCAAAAAAAATATAGACTAGTTAAGAAAATTGAAAATTTTACTGTAATTAATGAAAGGTATCATACAAATTGTAAATGTATAGATTGTATCTTAAATGTCCGAATTCAGATCACAAGCTAGTGATTTGTCTAGACAATGAACCCGAAATGGAGATCGTTGCTAAAAGTTTGCATGACTTCTCGCATGGAGGAGTTAACAAAATTGAATATGAATGTCGACAACAATATTTCACAGTTAAAAATGAGATTATTCGAAAAGTCATTCGAAACTGTGAAATTGTAAATTTGCGCGACCCCCTTAAAAGTTTTAACTTTTTTAAATCCTAGATTGGAGATATAAATAACCATGTCTTCGCATCTTGTTCAAATGAAAGATTTCAGATAGATCTTATAGATCTGAAAAGTTTTTCTACTATAAATAAAAATTTTAAATGGATTTTAACGGTCATTGACGTGTATAGCAGGTTAGTTTTTTTAACAATTTTTATAGATTTGCATTTGCAAGGCCGCTCTACACTAAGTCCTCAAATGAAGTTTGTGAAAACCTCAGATCATTATTTTTCTTAAATGGTCCGTGTCAATTTCTTCAGTCCGATAATGGGACTGAATTCAAGAATCGTGAAATGACCAATCTATGTGAGGAATTCAATATCAAACGAATTCACGGAAGGCCAAACAATCCCCGCTCACAAGGGATTGTCGAACGCTTCAACCAGTCAATTACAAAAAAAATGGCAAAAATGATCGACAATGATAACAAAAAGTGGCTGGAAAAATTAGAAAATGCAGATAAAAAATTCGATGAGCGAAATTTTGATTGTGCCAATGTCCAGACTTAAATTAAGCTTCAAGGTCACGTCAGGTATCACGCGGCCCATAGGTGTCACGCAAACCATGTCACATAATATTTCGAATCCATAATTTATAACGGATAATGCTTGAAAACACTGTTATAAAAAATAAACTCAAGTCATTTCAATTTTTTTTATATTACAAATATTTAAATTTTAGCAGTAAATGTTAATTTAGTCAAAAAGGCTAATTCTTTACTTGGCAAGAGGCTGACGCAATTGACAAAGAGTTAAAGCGTATATCCGCTCAAAAAACCATCTTGATTTGCGGGCCTCGCCTGTGAATGTAGACATCCGAGACCCGATCTCCTGAACGAAGCTAATTGCCCTTTTCCCAAGGAACCGGACGTCTCAACTGATAATGGAAGTAATTGGTACTTCTCCACAAGTGAAGAGTAATTCCGCATTTTTTTCCATTCAGCAGTTGTGGCGATTGGTCCAGGGACGGATGCGGACATCATTTTAAATTTAAAAATAAACCACTCTACTCTTATTTCTTTAATACCATAAAAAGTATATTTTCTATATGCAAGCATGAAATTACTATTGATCGTTGTGACTGATTTTTCGTAAAATGCTCAAATATATTTTATTTTCCTAGTAGAAAATAACAACCTTGATTTTTTTAAGTACGTTGTTTTGATTTTCGGAAAAACTTTGATGTTCGCTTATATGAGGTTTAACACTAATGCTTTAAGAGTCAACACTAATGCTTTCGCTTTCGACGTGAAACCTCAAAACTCACTAATAGCTATAAATAATATTAACACCCAAATACAAATGGGACATAATCAAATAATAAGCCAATAGAAATGTGTGGCAGTAATAGAAAACAGAATAAAATAAATTAGACAGAAAGTTGGCAGAATTGGGAAAAAACTGCACTAATTCTTTCCAAATGAACTCTAACGTCAGAAGTACACCCAAATTGTCCAATTTTGGTCAAATCTAACGTCCGAGACTCGCCCGACTTGCCCACATAAGTGGCACTCCTCATGATAGGACACAACACAAACTTGTAATGGTCATCCAAAAAGTTAACCTACGCACATAATGAATACAAATCACTTGAATGAGACCACTGCTTAATTGAAACAAAACTTGATTATCAATTCCGCCCATCCACTTGACCAAATATGGCAACCGACGCAACCCCGACTGGTCCTTAGAAGATACCCTCAAGCCAGTCTACGCATTGAGATGGAGGGACAACTCTGACAAGTCGTGACTCAATGTAATGCACAGAAGACTCAAACATTCTCAATTTGCCTGTCAACTGTTGCGGGACATAATTCCGGTTGAAGTACTTTTCACTGCCATTTCTGTCAATAAACTGAATTGTTCTGCAAAAATACTGAACTATCACTACTTGTCATCAGGGTGGAGTAGAAGACGGGTATAATCGTTAAAAAGAATTCCACTACTCCCATCAGACAGCTCGTATGACAGCCCCCCCGGAGACAACGAACTGTCCAAAGTATCCCTCCAACGGGCTATAAAATGAAGTGGAGCAAGGGCAGGATTCTCCACCAATTCTACAAATAACCAAAAACAGAGACCGTCGTTGGGTGTCGGAGGGTGATTCATTTCAAGAGTATTCCTAAGGAGAGTGTCCAAATGACCAATCAATGCATTACTCACATTCAATGACCTGTTCAATTCACAATTATTCTTCTCATTCAATTGCTTTTCTAAACAATTAACACAACCAAACAACCATATCGAGTAAGGGCAGTCGCAGGGGACGGATAATTGTCCGACAGCTGATTCCTTCCTCTCTTACTCAACTCCACTTCCCTGGCCACACGTGGCTCAGTGGAAAGACAACTCAAAGGAAGGGACCGAGGACAGTAACCATTGAAGAATCGATGTCCAACAATCTCGTTCATTGTATACCGCCTTTCTGGATTGGGCTGCAGCAGTCCTACAATCAGATCCTTAGCATCCGAGTCAATGAGAGGCACAGTGAACTCATTCTTGCTTATTTTGCTGTAAGTGAACTTCACAGAACTGGTTTCGAAGGGTGGTTTACCCACCAATAAGGTATAACTACATTTCACGATTATTAACCTACATTATACACCCTAACGACCAGGCATCCACCTGAATGTTGTGCCCTCGTTTATCCAACACCTCCGGAGCCAAATAGTTGGGAGTCCCACAAAACGTCCTGCCAAAAAACCCAGTAAAAAAACCTTCGTTTAGTATGAATATTATCAATCACAGCAGCCAACCCAAAGTCCCCTAATTTTACTTGCATGGAAGCATCGATGAAGACATTTCCAAGTTTAAGATCTCGATGGATCACGTTGTTCTCGTGGAGGAAGGAAATGGCAGCCACGAGTTGTTTCATGAGATATCGACACTCACAGAGAGTCAGAGTCTTCCTCCGAGCACTCATTTCCATCAGTGTCTACGGTAAATCGACCGCTTACGTAATTTTCGCAGAGTTCTAAGAAGACGTAAATATTTTTTTCGTCTGTAAAAAATCCGTAAAATTTGACAATGTGTTTGTGGGATAGTTTGCTGTGGATTCTGATTTCCTGCATGACTTTCTCTGTTTGGTCTCTTTTGGAATCTTTTGCGATCACTTTTACTGCCACTAATTGACGAGTTTCTGTGTTTGAATACTGAAAGCAGACTGCGAATGCTCCCTGATATTATTTTGGTGCATAATACTTTGCCCAACAAACGTTCTCTTCTGTAGGTGCATCCATCCTGTGGGTTTTTCAGTTTTAACGGAATATCTGAATAACGCGATTTATCCATAAACCAATAAGCGCTATAAGCGGTAATGCTGTATTTTTATTAATTCATTCATTCAATGTTCAAATTAATTAACATAATTTAAATTAATTGATAATTCACAGCAATACATGACAAATTCAATAAATCTCCAAAAATTACATGAAATTTCCCCCAGATCATTTTTTTCTTTTATTTAGTGATCTTGACAGAACATATCTCGATAGGTTATTTCCCTACAAGTATTGTATATCTATCATCTAATAGTCATTAAGATTATTATAAATAATAAATTGTTTTCACTCCAATTGCTTTGGAGTCTTCGGGTATCTTCGGATTTAAAACAAAATATCAAATCTCATTATAAATTGTTAGAATATTGTTATTGGTCATAAGAAACTTAAGATGTGCCAACTTTAGTTATAACTCCCTAGAATTTGGTGTCTCCAATACGCACTTTCAATTTAGTTTTGGATAAAAAAATCTAAATTAGAGTAACCGAGTTTTTATCAAGAAAAGATTGGAATACTTTGATTAGATTTTTGCAACTTACAAAGTTGTAAGTTCTGGCAATATCATCTTTGGCCTTACTTAGACTATATCATCAGTTGATCTCTAAAAGTATCAACTCTGAAGGGATTTTATTTAACTTTGAAATAGTCAAATTTTATTGCTCTGAAGACTTTGTCTTTTATTTTACGGAATTCAGAAATATCAAGAAATCTAAAGCAATGTATAAGCCTCTCTTATTTTTTAATTATCAGCTAGTAAAACAGACCAATCTGTAAGCAAATGAAGGCTAACTTATACAAACTAACAACATAATTTGTGATTTATCAGATTATAATGCCACATATAAACAGGTTAACTACACAAAAGATTTTGTCAATTTTTAACATGTGGATAAAATGATGAATCAGGAACGGAGATTTATTAAAGATTTGATCGAAAAAATTAATGAAATATCTCTAATTTAAAATAAATTGAAAAAATGGTAAAATGAATATTACAGAATATCTTTTTCGTAACAGATCTTTTTATTTGTATAAAATCTCTAAAAACCAGATTTTTTAAATTTTCATATAAAGAAGAATCGGATCTTTTTGATCCAAGTAAAGATAACATACCCTTAAAATCTAAATACAATTTCTTTTTATGCCGTTCTATTTGATAAAAAACCGACTTGTCAGGGTGTAGAAATTATCATTAAATAATTATTGATTAGAAATGCATAAATACATCTTTTCTCTTAATTGTGTTGTATTCCTCAAAGACTTATAAAATCACAACACAGGTCTGTTAGCCGGAGACTTTTTGTAGTTAACATTTTTTTAATAGTTTCTGGGGTGTAACCTGTTCTGGGGCGCTTTTCTCAAATAAAATAATACTTATTTTTATTAATCATTAAATTCCAAATACAATTAAATTAAGGAAGAATATTACCGGAGGATATGAATATCGGGGTCGACTCCGGGTGACTGAAAAAGCTTCTCAATTTTGTTAAAAAAATGATAAATATTAATTTTTTTAATCTAAAAACTTTATTTAAAAGGGAAAATTGAAAAAATAGTAATTCCTTCTGACTGTCAGGCAGAGATAAAGACCCATTCTTGTCTTACTGAGGCGTATAAAAATTGAATTTTTCTGTCGCCGGCATTACTTATTTGTACAAAGTGAGGTTATAAGAAAAGTTATTTCAGAGTTCGATGTATGTAATCTTGAAGTTTTTTCTTCATCTGGACTCCTAATTAGATAATTTAGTTGATTTTAATTAAGCGATTTCAATTAAATAATAGTTTAAATGTTTGGTCACCAAATACAATACTTACGAGTCTGGTATATACGAATGCATTCATTCTTATATCCAGTCACCCTCTCTTAAGAAAATTATAGAAAGGGTCTCCTTTGGGGGTTAAATTTGCAATCATTGTTGGAATGCTTGTAATCGAATGTTTTATAACCATAAAATGGACCGAGATGTATGCTCTATCTTTTTGAATAATATGAACTAAATTTTGTGATCTGTACAACTTATTGACACCAAAACCATTTTTTAAGATTCTAATATTTTTGATAATTAAAGAGTCTGTAAGAAATAAACAAAATCAAATTCGTTTGTGTCTGGTCAAATTAAAATAATCAAGAAAAGGAACTAGATTATATGATTCCATAATAAAATCAGTAGCAATAAACAATCAGAATTACAAAAGTTCTAAACAACACTAAATTTATCTAAAATTCATTTATCTAAATTATCAAAAAATGAATTATTCGAATGATCAGAGTCTATGTTAACTTAGTTGACTATACGAAAGTATAGTAATTTTTTTTAAAATAGTAAATTAATTTAAAGTTACAAATAAGGAGTATTAAAAATGGCAAGTCGTAAATAACAAGCTAATCATTAATTACTAAACAGTTGTATTGGAAAAAATTGCTTACAAGATAAAAAGGGGAAGTATTGGAAAAATTTAAAACAGCGAACATTAACCCCACTAATTAACTAGTATAAATATTTTATCGGCGCTCATTAAAACCTGAACTAATTTAAAACAGAATAAAGAAACAGATAAATTCTACACAGTTGATACATTATATCGTTTTGAGGAGGAAAAATCCTTAGAAGAAATTCTTTTCAATACAGGACAAGAAACAATAATACTTTACAATTATTATGACTAATTTTGATTTCAATCTGATTTTTCCGTTTTAAAATTAAGTTATTTTTCAATAAGTCTAAGTTCATGTACTTCTACAAACCTTATCAAGACATAGCCACCTTTTACTTAACTAATTTCCGAGGACTGGTGTACTCTTCTCTCACCTAATAACATCTCTGAAAGCACAATGAAACCACATTTAGGGTCGCTAATTAAAAAACCATACATTTTGATGATTTAGTTATATTTATTTCTTAATATGTGCATTGGAAAAGAAAGGTTATACTTCTAGGGATTATTTTTAAACTTTGCCTTGAGAGAACGTTCATAATTTAGCAAGCGCAACGCGACACTCAAGGAAAAAAAACTCAAGTTCGAATAATTCACAAACCTAAGAAACCTAAAGAAGAAGTCTCGAGTTATAGGCCTATAATCCCAATTCGGGAAAATCAACTATAGAAGCCCTAGTATTGCATATAGAAAAGAATCATTGACTCTCACGATCAGTGAAGTTTTTCGTCCGAGGCGGTCCTTTGCTGACTGCATCTATCAACTGAATTCGATTGTATCTAAGACACAAGATTCTGGCTTATCGAACTGCTTTCGACAGTGTTTATCACTCTGTCTTTTCTGGAAAATCTTGAAAATTGTGACATTGATGCAGAAACCAAACACTTGGATGGCTAGCGAGTTTTTTAAATGGATCTCTTTTTTCAAGTATCTTGGCCAAGATTCAAAAACCATTCTCCAAAAAAGAGGAGTACCTCAGGGCTCAGTCCTCATCCCATTATTGTTTGACGTGTATAGGCAGACTTTTAACAACCTGTGTACATCTCAACGAATATGCTTATTTATACGATGACGTTATTATCATGGACGATGCAGCACTTTCGACGACGTCGGAAAAGAAACTTAAAATCTACTTAGAGCAAATAAAACAATGGATAACATTGAAGTACTTGACTTTGTCAATACTTGAAGTGCACACTCACTAGAGTATCAGCAAGAAGTGCAAAAACCTTCCTATATACGATTGAATCTATTCGAGGACCCAATCGTTTCTGTACCTCTGAGTCCAATTTTCTGAAAATGAAAGGGAAAAACGGTATACACAAATGATCATGTGCCTAATCAAATTTCGCCTACCCTTGGAGACTGTGCTGATGTATGACCTGAAGTTTCCAATGATAGGTTACCTTGTTGAGAAACCCAGTTCCAAAAGTTTCTAGACGAGTAAGGAAAATAACCATTTACGACTTTTTGTGTAAGACCTACTAATTTTATATCCGGTATCTTGTTTAAAAATAAACCTATCTTATCTTGTGTATTGCCGAAACGATTATTAGGTCGTGCATATTTGTTATATTTATTTATTTATTGATTAAAAGACCAGGGTAAGCCAGTTAATTATAATCCCCGTGATCCCCGATTCAAGCGAGGGAGATCCTTTTGAAAGGTTCGATCCTGCCCACATGATCGGACTGAGACGACGATGTCCCAGAGTTTTAGAAGTCCTTTTTTCGGTAGGCATTAAGTGCCTCCTAAGCGTTTCCATATCCGACTGGAAATTCCAACTGACATGGTGGACCCCATAACGCCACGCCAAGACCAGAAGGAAGGTAAGAGATCCCCATTTTTCAACTGTGTCGTGCCAGAAGTACTCATTGCTTCGCGGGCAAGGGAACAATAACGAGAATTGACCATAGGATGAAACTAGCCTCCTTCGGATTCGAACCCACGCCTGTCCAGATCCATTATCAATAGCTTAATAATAATTATTAATTTTGTTATAATTAAAATATGATATTTTTTAATAGATTTTTGTTTTCCAAATCAGTCTTGTTGTATGTCTAAACAGAATGATTTGCGCGACTATCTCAAAAATATATTTGGGGATAACTCTGAAACGTTGAATTAATATTATTAATATCTAGCCAGGTAAACACTACCACTCCTTCTCAGACCATTTACAGTGGAGCCAACTATACGTTTAATATTTATAATACTATTAAAGCAATTCATCTAATTTTGAATCAACTAACCCCATTAACCCTCCCGACCTGTTTACTCACAATATAAAGCAGACCAAAACCCATGTTATGAATCCCCTTTCTGAACATCCTTCTCAAAGGTATAATATTCCGTTTATATATTAAAGCAACGACCAACTTTTAAACAACAAGGATAATCTCAACCAAAGTTTTACGTTTTGTGAAAAAAACGTGGAAATTCCATGCAAGGACTTGCCATCCATCGAAACTCCGCGAAACACAGACTTTATGCCAAAAAAACGGCAATCAGAGGAGGCTAATCTGAGTACATTCTCTACGCGAATTCAAGCTAATCATTCGACTAATTTTGATAAATTGGTCGAGAAAATGAAAAAAATGCTTAAAGACACGGAATCCATCGAACAAGAGTTTCTCGTTTTTTTGGCTGAAACTCGGAATATTCACAAATCGCTGTCTCCAGTTGTTACTAAGCCAAATTTGGGTCCAACAGGTCAAGAGCAGAGTAATTCGTTTTTTAAATATTTTTGGTGGTATTAACGTGGCGTTTCCTGCTCATGTTAAAGACGAAGCGACGTGAGATTATTTTAAAATTATTTTGTTAGATCTGACAACTACAATGGGAGATATTTATGAAGAAGATTTGGCCTACTATTAAATAAAATTCTTGTTCATAATTTTTTTATTGGATTTTGTTTTTGTGACTTTAATGTAGTCTTTTAGTGAATATGGTCGATCAGGATCAATGAGACTTAGTAATATTAAGTGATTTGGCTTTGTTAGTTTGCCAATGAGATTTTGGACTGTGTGTAGATGATCCTTTTTGTTTATCTGAAATTTAAAAAGGCATTGTTTAGACGTATTCGGTCCACTTCTGCTCCACTAATTTGGAACTCAGAAGATATAGGTCGAGGGTTAATCCATCGTGGGAGTGGTCTTTTGGAAAACCTTTTCTCTAGCAGATAGTTGCTGTGAATATAAGAGGAGACACGTTAAAAAGCCTTTGGAAACATAGAGAAAGTCCCAGAGTTGTTTATTGTGGTGGTATAAGGTACTTTTCAAAGCTACTACAGTCAAATCATTTGGATTGAAGGACTCTTAATGTCCTGACAGCAGAATTATACACTCGACAGAAACCGTTTTAAAAGACGTCAAAAATATGAAATGATTTGCAAATATTACATGGACGTTTCTTAATAAAAAAAAACTTATAAAGATCTATTCGCCCATAGGACATTGTATTTACTAAATTTTTAGAATTCAGACTACTAATAAGACATGTGGCTACTGAATGTCTTAATCGAAAGGACGTTGTTAATATCTATCTTTTGATAATTTCGTATCCGTTTGAAATGATTTTTGGTCTTAAAATTGTCGAATTTTAAAAATGGAATGTTCTCGAAATTCGAACAAAGTAAAATTAAGAAGTACAGTAAGGAACGAAAAATTTTTGTACGTGCTTTATTGATAGAATGTATAGTTTGAGTGCGAAAGAACTGTCTTTTAATTATCATCCTCGACTATTCGCGAATGGTGTGCAATGTATATTTTAGGAAACTCTGTAAGTAGAATTATGCTGATTTGTCATATCAATATGAAGTATAAGTCCAAGAAAACATTTAAAATGAAAAAGTGATTTCAAAATACTGATGTCATAAAAATAATCTATGACGGCATTGTGTCATGACAAAAATTCCTAGAAAAATTTGATCTTTTACCAAAATTGTGGTCAGTAAGAAATGTCCAGAGTTTTCAGTGTACGTCAGCACATCGTTATCAAACGTAAACTGTTGTTCCATTAAAAAAAATCTTTTGACATTCTTCCGGAAAGATGATTCCAAAATTATGCTTACACGTATACTTTCCAACGTTTTCCTGATAACCACTGACTAAATGTAAGAAAAACAAAAATATAAAATCAAATGATTAAAATTATTAACCATGTGTAAGCTGATACCAAGTAGTGGACGCGATATAAACACATTTTATAGATGTTGAAATACTGAAAAAAGGTTACTATTATTCCAAAAGTACAAAAAGAGAAAAGTTAATCCCGTTTCTTTTAATTTACTTATGTAAAGTTAAGAATGTGATAATTATTAGTTATAAAAATTAAATCGCAGTCACGGAATACTTTCCAAATTTTTATCAAGTTGGATATTGCTGGTAGAATATTTGCATGCAATGATAGAACAGACTGCCATATTGTAGTAGTTAACTCCAGTCCTTAAACGGTCCCTTCAATAAATTATGATCATTACATACAGAAACCAATCAATCGCAAACAGCAAGCCAACAAATTTTGTCGAAATATTAAATGTTTTAAGAAGGATTATCACTAAAACGATACTCGCGTTAGGAATTGTTGGAAGAGCAATGACAGAGATTGAGTTAAGAAATCTAATTATCACAAATCTACAAAAACATTGCGATTATTGCTTGTCCAGGCAAAAACGGTTTTTGTACAAGATTTGCAATGAACAATATCGCACATGTAATATATGTAGTAGAACCAGATGCACATATCGGAACAGATAAGGATACGGCAGAACTTGCTTGGATAGAATCGATTTTGAAATGATTTACGAGACCTTCTGACAATTTGGGGACTCCAGACAGACTAAATTATGTTTTTTATTAAATAACCTTGATGAAATTGAAATAGAAACCAAAAAGCCTTCGAAAAAACTGTTCATAATAGGCAGCGGATTTTTGCGAGTTATTAAGTAAATTGCGAGTGGAATAAAAAGAAAAAATTGAATGAATAATACTACCATGACTGTAATAATAAAGTATCCAAGAGAGAAAAAAATAGTTTCAATATCCGAGGCGTCAATAATAGCGCTCATAATGATCGACATTACCCCCACCGGCATTATTCTACGATGTAAAAGATAAAATATCGAATACATAAATAATTTTGAAAAAAGATGAATGACAATCTTTTGAAATCCCGAAACAATTGTGATAAGTTGAGAAATTTCATTTGTTCGGATAGAATTTCCAGTGATTGCAAACAAGATTGTAACAAATACAAGACCTGAAAAAGTAAAATAATTTACCAATAATGTCGCTTCCTTCAGTTTGTGTGAGATGTTTTTCGAGCATTCCGGATGATGTATTTTTAGTAACTGTCAGAGCCTAAACATTTATGCCGCTAAATAATTACAGATGAAAAAAATGCTCTGATCAAATTATCAGGAATTAGATTTCTGAAAAATTTCATTTTAATCATACCTGAGAAAATCAGCCATTATATCAGAAATAATCAATTTCGTCGAATATTTGTCCTCCGACATGTCCGTCTGATTAATAGTTTTTCTTGCTTAAAGTTATTTAGTGAGCAATACTTCCTGGTTTTATAATCGATGTAAATCCAAAGGCCAGAAGATTCATAATAATATTTATTGATATTCCATAAAATAAGACAATTCCTATCGTTTTTGTGCTATCTGAGGTGTTCATTTTCGAAATTGCTTTAAAAGTAATCAATAACCACATACCAACAAATATGCTAGAAATTATTAATGGAAGTACTAGCATGTTCAAAGCACGGTAAAAAAGTTCCCCAGGAATACCTCGCATATTTAGAAATCATAATAACCAATCCATGTTTTGGCATTTGCTGACAGCGAAAGTTTTCTCAGAGCAAAGCCAATTCCAATCCCAAGTAATGCAAAAAAAATTGTGGCTATAATTAAACCGTTTTTAACAAAAAATTGTGAATTAGGGCATTTAAATCTTTTAATGACATTCAACATTTTGATTGGAATAGCAAATTTTATTTAACATTTGAAAATACATTTTGATTTTAATAAAAAAAACAAAAATTAAATTTTGATGTTTCAACTAGCCCAAACCTAAAATTGCTCGTTAGTGTTCTTTATGTGACATTATTTGATTTTCGAAGCTTTTTTTATTTTTTGCTTTATTTCATGTTGATTTTCTTCTCAGCCTATTCCTTTCTATTTTTTCATTTTATTTTTTTTACCCTTCTGACGAGAGAACACTCACAACTAAAAAAAACCTTTCCAAATAGTAAAGTGGTGGGACGTCAGATGTACGAATTCCTTTTGGATACAGAACGTGTGTGTATCACTCGAAACCTTTTGAAAAGGGCAAAATGAAGAAGCGCGAGAAGTATCCTGATGTCGGGAATGACAGAGTGTTTATCCCTTTTGCAGTCGAGAAGTTTGGAATACAGGGACCCTCAATCCCGACACTTCGAGTCACTTAGGGAGAGGGTTAGTAGCGACCCATCCGAGAACCGGTATCAGGTTGAGCGAGTCTCCCTGGCTATAGTCTAAGGTCTGGCTATCTGACAATAATCAAATTAAATTAGTAACCCCTTCATTTTGAATTAAACTCCATTTCTTTTAAAAATATAGATCTTTTAATATTTTCTCTCTCTATTGGAGATTTTTTTTAAGAAATTGTATACTTTACTGGCTTTAATCTGTGGTTGTATTTAAAGATATCATTTCTATCCAAATATTCAAAAAAAGTGATTTTAATAATGAAATGTAATATTAAAACTAAAAAGGTTAAAGGCAAATCAGAAAGAGTTTATTTTTCACGACTTAGAAATTTGGTTAATTCGACTTAGAAATTGATATTTAAATATTTTTTCAATTTTTAAGGACAATCAAGTTTTTTTCAAGTTATTGAAGTTTGTGAATTGCTATCCATCCTTGTAAATTTTTGTAGAGGGTTAATTGGAACGAGACTAAGTAATAGAACGCAAAGGTTGAAAGCACTAATTTTTTTGGTTATCAAAAGTGAAGTTTCCAGTTTCGACGGTTATCACAAATAAATTGAAAAAAGTAAATCAGACATGTGACTCTTACCGCCGTTTTTCTGGATATTTCAAAGGCGTTTGATGGTGTGTGGCATCTGGAACTTTTTGTCCTAGTTTCCCACACAAAAATTGATGAAACATGTTTCAATTGGCTCATAAGATTCATAGAACACAGAAAATCTTATGTCCGACGCGGAAATAATGTTTCGATTGACCTGACTTTGAAAAGGGGAGTTCCACAAGGATCTCTTAGTTCACTATTATTTATAAGGCGGATATTTCCAAGCCAGAACACCAGAATGGTAACCTTATGATTTATGCGGATGACGTGTTTATAGTGGACATGCCTTGGAGATTAGTGGACTTACACCGCAGGCTTCTCAAACTACTTTTGAGAATTAAAATGTGGTGTACAGGAAAAGTCCTTCTCTGGTATGGAAAAATGTACAGTTACACACACATCGAAGAAAAGAAGTGACAGACGGGCTGAAAGTCTAATATCAGAAGTTGTTCAAAACCAGAGTCTCCATTATCTCAAAATGGTTTTCGACGACAATGGAAAAAAGATAGATAGATGCATACTGAAGAAAAATAAGGAAACAAGAATCCTGAAGAGTTTGATTCATTTCGACTTTAGTTAGATACCGAAACGTTTGTTTATATCTATAAGAGTGTGGTCGAACCAGGACTTTTATACAGATGCGAAATTTGGATGTCCTGAGACGAAAAACAGCGCATTATTGACATTTTCGACAAAACGAGAAGATATTCAATAAAGTTGGCCTTCAAGCGTAGACTGGATATTCCGCTTAACGAATTGGAAGCAAACTCGACTGAGACAATCAGCGCTCTGATCGAATAAAGAATAAACTTTCTCAATAATGATAGATAATTCCGGGTTTTTGGAAACGACCAACATCGTGAAGAGGCTATGTTAATTCTCATAACAAAACCGTTTCCTTAACTACATAACTTGTTTTCGTACTCTCGATCTTGTGCTAAATAGAACATTCAATTCAATATGAAGAGAAATTGTCAAAATTTACAAGTAAATTATCCTAATATATGAAATAAACTTTTTAATATTTATTTACAGACCAGCAAATTACTAAACCAAAAAATAGTACAAATTACAAAAAGAGCCATTTAAACCAAGAAAAAATTAAGTATAGAAAACTATGAAATTAGAAATCCCGAAGAATCAATTTTGAAGAAAATCGAAATCCATAAGCTGCAAAACAGTCACTCGCTGACTACAAATATAGCCATCAACTTACAAATCAAATGCATCCTCATCCTCGCTGCTCTCCTCTCTCGGTTGCTCCTCTTCGACCGCCTCAAGCACGCTACAAATAACACCCAAAGCAGTCCAACTTTCCATTAATCCCCATCAAAGTATCCCTCAGTCTACAAATTCTGTCTCCGTTCATCAACGTATTACAATGACCCTACAACTCTCTCGAGAACACAAACATTCCATATATTAGTGACTAATTCGACTTCTTTCTCACCTCCCAGTCGAACTAGCGATTCCAACAGATAAACCAGCAAATCCACAAATGGCTGAACTCGTTTCTTCCCGACCTACAAATTAATCACATAAAAAACCTTAATCTTATTGTACAGCTCGAGGAAAAAGTTTATATATATTTTCAAATCAATACATATGTTGTTTTTCGAGGTCGACTCGATTCTTTCATTCATATCCAAAACTTTGTCCCTTAAACTGCAAATATAAGCCAAAATCTGACATAGAGAAGAAACTCATCACAAAGTCATCAATATAGCTCATTCGGCAATAAATTCTCGCCAATGTGCTGCCTCCCGTATAAGCCAATATCTCATCATCCAAAATAGTCGTTATAAACTCCGACAGGAAATCATATCGATTTTGATGGTCCAATGAATCCATTTCAAACAGAATAACAAACTGATCTTCAAAATCCGGCATTAAGTGAGGTTTGGAGATTGAGGTTTCCAAAAGTGATAAGAACTTGTTGGTTGTTTCTTCCGAATCAGACAAACTTTCCTCACTTTCTGCATTACTATCTCCGTTGAAAATATCATCGACCATATCCCTAAGCAATTGACAACTCCAACACTCACGACACTTTCATTTCTCTACTAATCATATCTAATTCTTCGAAAATCGAGTCCAAAGTAGTGGACATATTCATTTTAAGCACATTAATTTGAAATTCCTCCCAATTAAAATCACGTGAAATACCTTTAAAATATAACACACCCTCCGAATTATCCGGACGTTCCTCGTCCTTATTGACCGACTCAAAAGCCCAGAAAAAGACCTCAAAAACGGCTCAAATGGTTTACAATCTTTCTACCAAATCACATATACTAGTAATCCACCCAATAATATGTATATAGCATCCCCGTGACTCTTATTACATCATATATGTAATCGTCGAACTGAGATAACAAATTTATATTCTTTATCGATTCAATGTGGGTATATATACTGATTACGTAATATATTATTCAATACTTCTTCACTAACAAGTCGTTCAGAGTTGGACGGTCTGGATGATTAACAAAACAAATTTTGTCAGTCATCGGTCTTATGTACATCATATTTCCGTCGAGATTACTCTTATGTTCTAGAACCTTCGAGAAGATTAGAGAAAACAAAATTTACAGCGTCAACCAGCACGGAAACTGCCAAATCTACTTCTTTTTGAGTAGCAGAGGACAAGTCTTGGAAATATCTCTCCAATTTATCCACGGATTCCTCATCACTGACAAGAGAGGCGACTAAGAGCTTCATTGTTAGAAGTGCCATTGCATAATCCGAGTTACTTTTCAGGGAAGCTTCGTGTAGTTCTTTACAAAATGGCAGAAATTGTTCGACTAGGATGTTACTAGCCACTCTTGGGTGGTTAGACGTTTTTAATACTTTCCGTAGCCAAGAGATATCATTGTTTCTATCTCTTCCAGATATTTGGTGTTATTACCGCTTAAAGGCTTAGTATTTATTGTTTCGTGGAATATCTGAGTTTCAGGAGAGTTATACCTTGAAGACTCTTGTGAGTATATAAGCCAATGGGTCGTTGTAGTATTCACTTAGGAGAGATTCCCAATGTTTTGTTAGGTCAGACACTTGGTTATTCACCTTATTTTGTCAGGAGTAAATAATTTTTACATGATTTGTGTTCGTGTTAGCTTCCATTACACAATCGTATATTTATTTTCTTAATAATCTATTGTAAAAATATAAATTATTCAAGTTATTAAAAAATAAAATAAAATAATTGAATTCTTATTTATTATATATTCTTAATTTTTTGCTAAAAAATATTTAACCACAAAATTAATTTGTTCACGGATAAATTTTTCCTATACAAAAATAATAATATGGAATGTAATGTCGTTTATTAATCAAAAAAACATAAACCGAAAGAAAACACGGAAAGATAGTTAACAGGGAGATTAAACAAGGCTCCGAAGTATCTCTTTCAATGTTTATCCCAATTATAGTCGACAACTTTTCTCCAAGACCATCCATCTTTTCGGGTGCTATGGTCAAGCCCTTCTCAGCATTCCACTTCTTTAACTCGGCAATGCACGATTTCAGTCGTCTCCAAGACTGTGATATCCTTTTCGAAGTATCCATAACCAGGATATCATCAGCGTAGATGACAAGCTTGCCAGTACGTACAGACGGCAGAACAATGTCTGACAAGACGAGATTGAAAAGAAGTGGACTCAAGACAGATCCCTACGGGATGCCCCTTCTAAGTTTCACACATCCCGATAGGCGGTTCCCACAGCAAACAAAAGATTTCCTTCCACACAAGAAGTTTTCTAGCCATCGATAGTTTTTTTATTTCGGCTCCAGTGTTATGGACTCTCGCAAGTAGGCCCATACGCTATCAAAAGCTTTAGCGAGGTCCAGACACACCGCAGTTACCCAGGCTTCCTTTCTGTAGGCACGTGATAGTTGGTGCTCTAATTCCATGAAAGAGTCCCCTGTGGATCTTCCTTTACGGAATCCCCATTGTACAGACAAAAGCAGATTTTGTGATTCTACATAACAAGAAAGTCTGTTAAAGACAATCTTTTTCATAGTTTTGGAGAAAGCACAAATCGGCCGATAGTTCATTGCTAGCAGTTTCGATTTACCAGGTTTTGGTATCATTCGAAGGATCGTACATTTCCATGTCGATGGAACATGTCCAGCTGGCGTCAAACATCATAGTCAGTGCTTGCATCAGAAGTTCAGACGCCTTCTTCTACAATATCTGAGAAATGTAGTTGAAAACAAGTGATTTTTTCTTTAACCTGGCTATTGCCTTTTCAACCTCCTCTTGTGTTATCGTTCCACATAATGGTCCTTCTAACAGTTGCAAAGAGTTGAGTTTCTTACAATCCTGTCATACATCCGTCGTGAAACGGCGGCATCGATCTCTTGTACCTGACTAAGTTGGTCCCTGAGTGCATCCGGGACGAGATCAGAGCGGATGTATTTACCATCTGGTCCTTTTAGCGAGATTTCAACTCTTTTGGCATCATTTTTGCTAAAACGTTGGTATATTTTCTAGAAATTTTTTATTTCAGCAAAACTGATTATATTTAACATAGGTCAATAAGAACTGATGGCGATCCTGTTTCCTCTTGCAATGCCGGCACAGCTGCGGATAAAGCAGAGGACATCAAGAAGAAGAAATATGATGGGCTCACCGATCGTTACGTTTTCCGGCCGGTTGCTGTCGAAAATCTGGGATCGATTGGGAAGGAGTCGTTGTGCTTCCTCAAGTGTATTGGACGTCTCAAGACCTTGAGAACACACAATCCTCTGGAGACGAGATGGCTCCTCCAGAACGTGTCCCAAGCAATAGTTTTCTAGAAATTAGGATTTCGTTTGTCAAGTTTTTGGCATTCTGACCTCCATTTGCTTTCGACCTCAGTCTTGGCCATTTTTGCGATAATAAATTTAATTTTTTCAATCTCAATTTTTTAGGCGGTATTTAATAGACTTGACATGACACCTTTTTTTGCGGTTTTCAAAAGTACCTTTCGATTTTAACAAATTGGATCTGTTTGCATACCAAAATCGACAGTCATCGGCAATCCACTGTTCACTGTTTCGAGGAACTCAGCGTCCGTCTGTACACCAACATCCAAGACATTCGGAACAGTCCGTTTTTTAACGATTTCCTTCGGAATTTCCCCCCCCCCCACAAGTTCCTCATTCGGAACTTTTATATTAAGTGCATTTTTCTTGGGAAATTGATCTTTAGAGATTTTCTTAGAATCCTTCAAAGAATTTTCAATTTTAACTTTCCCATTGAATTGTGCTCCAGTTATCAGATGGTGTCACAGAGGTTCCCGAAGTAATTTTGTCGTATTACTCCGATTTTTCTCTCCAGTGAGTGTTTAACGACTGGGCAACCTCCCCAATTGGCTCTGTATGTCGACAGGCCACAATTAATACACAGAAGTTTAACTTTCGTTCCTGGAGGATAATTATCCGATTTATGAATAGGAAGCAGCGCAGAGACTCCTTACAGAAAGATGTAATGTGACCGAAACTCTGACAGCGAAAACATTGCACTTGAGGTCGTTTAAACCATTCAAATCTCAATTTTCATTCTCAGAGTTATCCGAGACTGTGCTTCGACTTTATCTGTGAGAATGAGTTTCCCGAGAGTTAAAGGCTCCTTATTCTTATAGAATCTTTCCAATATAAAGCCCTTGGAGATTAATCTTGACAAGAGCTTTTCGAGATCACAGTCTCGAACCCAAAATGGAATTTTTCGTATTATAAGTTCGGACTTGATAGGAGTAGCCATCTCAATCGAATGGCCACGCATTCCTAAAGGATGATTCTGCTTCCAATCAATCTGAAAAGATCGAAAGTCCCTTTCCCTTTTGAATAGTAGCTCATATGAGCCATTTGCTCTTCGGGAGATCCGTGCTTTGCATGTAGTTTGTGAACCACAAACTATATTAGCAACTTCGATAGCATTCAACGACGTATTGGATGCTTTCGACAAAACTCTAAAGTTTTCCGATGTCACAGGTGCATTTCCATTGTTTTTACGCAAATTGATTTGCTCCATCAAATGTACAACAACTTCTTATAATATATCGAGTGCCGAAAATCAAACAAAGCCGATGGTGAAATTATGACAAAAAATCTAACTATTTCTGCAAAGTCCAACGATTTTGTTAACGTTGAGGATGGAGTCGAAAATCACTCCAAAAACCTTAACTATTTCATTAAGAAAGAACTTTAATAAGAAAAATTTATTATTGAATAACGAAATCAAAAAAGTCAAAACAGTTTATCGACTGACTTTGAACCAAATAATTGCAGCTACAGCACCAACAATCAGACCAGTAGATATTACGGGCCATTTCCAAGACCAGTTCGTGCCTTGACAGATTTCCTTTCCACATTCAACCCCCTTTGATGTTTTCTTCTGACTTTCTCCTGAGCCTTTCTTGTAAAATCGCACCTCTTCTTTACGTTCTTGTTGTTTCTTGGACTTTAAAAAACTCAAAGTTTTCTTAGCATCATCCATGTTCACCTAAACACTCAAAAAACACTTATAAACAGAATCAATAAATTCTAACGCTTCTTCGATTACATCAATGGCCTCTTGATGGTTAGAAAGCTTTGACATTGCCTAAAAACTAATTTCAGAACACTCACAAGTGCCTTTCTTCTTATCGATTTGTAATTATGGGGAAAACGAGTCAAAATTGCACTTGAAATAGACACAGCCGAACTGAATCTCGATTGCTAAAAATGGAATAAAAATAATGACCGCCATTTCACAAGATGCCAGATTATTCATTAACCTCAACTGCAATTCCTCAACGGACTCGAGTTTGGCCACCTCAATAGAACAAGTATCGAGGAAATTGACAGCACTGACAGCAATAATAAGACAAACACATTACTCAATGTAGTACTTCCTCGCAAATGCATATTTCTTTTCATTATATGAACGCTTTGCAGTCTCATTTCGAACATTTCTGATAAATATTATTAAATTGTATAAACCCGATCAACAAAACGTGTTCTTCTGACAGACCTTGAATGGATTCAGCCAATATTTCACACAATCTAATTCGGATAATCACACTTGCACTAATTTAGTTAGAAATTGACAAAATCACCTTCCTTCTCCCAAATCCTGCGAATTGGGGACAAAAATGTGAATTGGAACCACAAAAGCGCTACTTCTTCAACAGTCATGGATGATATGAGATCTCTTATCACCGTTTCAAGGTGTGTTGTTCCCACTGCTGTGCAAAAACTTGACCCCTGGCAAATATGATTGCCTCGATGATCACAAAAATCATAATCTCCCAATACCACCGTACCCAAATTCAAAATCTTGCCATTTCCAGAATTTACAATAATCTAAAATTTTTAATCACTTTAAACCTTTGGAATGTCTCTTAAAATACGCGAAAATGACAAAGTGTCGATTGGGCAATCGAATGTGGATAAATGAGAAACTTTCGAGACTGTGTACTCACCATACTCCGAATCCACACAAGATTCGTTTTTTAAAATTTCATTAACATCGAAAGGATCGGCAAAATTCATATTCTTCAACAATAAACTGACCACATTAGGATCATCTGTATCTGTCTTTTCCAAACCTAGGGTTGTTCTAGAATCTTCCAAAACGTCCGATTCTTCTATAGCATTTAGATTGTCTTCTGGCCGACATGGATTTTCAGAGTTATTAATTGAGTGATCACAATTTTGATTAGGCGGCATTTGGACATCTTGACTTGCTTCATCGCACACAGACAGTTCTTCTGTGTTTAATTCACCGTTTTTGTTGATAGTCTGGTTATTAGTGTTATTAACAGTTGTTTTGTCAGTTTCAACCACGGAAGAATCAGTGCCCAATAATGAACTGCCATCATCACATTCAAAAGTGGCTGTTCCCTGAGTTTCTAGAGACTCAACATTTGGAAGGTTAGTTTCCAAAATCGAATTGTCCACATCACATTTAGAAACTACTTCAATTTCCACAGCTTCAATATTTGGTGGATCACTTTCCAGCAATGTCTTGTCTTTACTACATTCAGTATAGACAGCCCCTTCATTTTTTAGAGAATCGACAAATTGAAGGTCAGTTTCCAATGGTAAATTGTCCACATCACTTTCAAAATTAGTTGTTCCCTGAGTTTCAATTGAATCAACATTAGTAAAATCACTTTCCAATGGTAAATTATCCACATCACATTCAAAATTAGTTTTTCCTTGAGTTTCAACTGAATCAACATTAGTAAAATCACTTTCCAATGGTAAATTATCCACATCACATTCAAAATTAGTTTTTCCTTGAGTTTCAACTGAATCAACATTAGTAAAATCAGTTTCCAAGGGTAAATTGTCCACATCACTTTCAAAATTAGTTTTTCCCTGAGTTTCAATTGAATCAACATTAGTAAAATCAGTTTCAAAGGGTAAATTATCCACATCACTTTCAAAATTAGTCGTTCCTTGAGTTTCTATGGACTCAACATTAGTAAAATCAGTTTCCAAGGGTAAATTATCCACATCACTTTCAAAATTAGTCGTTCCTTGAGTTTCTATGGACTCAACATTAGTAAAATCAGTTTCCAAGGGTAAATTGTCCACATCACATTCAACATTAGTCGTTCCCTGAGTTTCAATTGAATCAACATTAGTAAAATCAGTTTCCAAAGAGTCAATGTTTGGTGAGCCACTTTCCAGTAATGAATTGTCTCCACTACGTTCAAAATGAGGAATTTCATCATTTCTTTGAATGTCAAACTCTTCCGTAGGCATTTCAATCTTAGTCAAAGAGTTATCCGATAACTCTTGTTCGTTTATTAAGCACGTTTTAGTGGAGATTGTTTGAGAAATCGATTCAGTTATAACATTCTGCTCAAGCTCATAACCACCCAAACCCACTTTTGTGGAAATAGAACTATCAGAGTAAGGCATCTGTGACTGATTAAAGATAGTAACATCAATTTCCTCGTCACTGTTCGTTTTATTATTGTCTGAATGACAAATTTGTTCAATCGGAATTGATTCTCTTTGGGAAGTCAATTGTTTTGTTGGAAATTCAGATAAATCGTGATTAACTGGGCCAATAGACTCAGATTTAATGTTTTCTTGCTCAAATTTGTTGATTTCTGGAATATTGGTCGAGATTTCTATTTCTGTTTGTATTATGTTTTGAGTAGTATTTTGGTGTTTTGTGGATTGAAAACCATAAGATTCAGTTGGAGGATTGTGCTTCGAATTTTTAGACGTTTTTTCTGTCGAATTTTTTAATCTGGACCTCCTATTTGAGTCAAGAAAGTTAATTCTTCTACGTTCGTTCATAAAGTACCACGAGGTTTTATTTTTAATTAAAATAAATAAAAATAACACAAATTATTTAATAAAGAATATAAATAAATTAACGAATGTCACGCGCCATAAATGAAACGCGTGCCTAAAGTGAAACGCCGTGACCTTGAATTTAACCTTCAATTAAGCTCTTGACAATTATCAAGTCAATATTAAAGATGATTGCGCACTTTGAGATAATATTATCGAAATGAGATTTGCCAACATTGTAAAGGATGATCAGGAGTATAAGAATATTCTTGATTTTTTAATAAATAATACAATGAGCTCTCGGAATTCTCATCTGCATGCCGTACGTGGTGCTCACTCGACCTTGATTTTTCCACGATCCCTTCAGTTCAAAGGGGCTGGGATGAAATTCTCTGCTTGAACACATTACGAAAACTTCGCTCCAAGTCGGACCAACTCCAGCTGGCCACCCTTAACTGCGCCTGTCAGCCGCACACGGGTGACTGGCTCAAAGCTCTCCCCACTCCTAGTACGGGGTTACTACTGGACGACGAATCCTTGCGGATTGGGATCAGCTTACGATTGGGTTTGGACATCTGCCAGCCCCACCCTTGCCGGTGCGGGTCCTCAATTTCGTCAAACGACTTGCACGCCTTGTCGTGTAAGAAGAGTGCCGGGAGAATTCCCCGTCACACTCATCTGAATGACGTTGTGAGGAGGGCTCTAGAGTCGGCTGGTTTCCCTTCCACCCTAGAGCCAGTCGGCCTTTCCCGGTGCGACGGCAAGCGTCCCGACGGGATGACGACCTTTCCTTTTAGGGAAGGCAAGTCCCTGGTTTGGGATGCCACGTGTGTCGACTCTTTTTCGGCGACAATGCTTCCCAGGACTGTCGCAAACCCGGGTTCCGCCAGTGCGCTGGCTGAAGAGACAAAGATGACGAAATACCGGTGTATTTCGGACGCTTTTGAGTTTGCCCCCCTCGCCTTCAAAACCTCTGGAATCGTCGGAAAGGCTGCGACTCAACTCCTCACCGCCATTGGTAGAAAAATCTCCACAAAAACAAACGACCGGAGGGAGACGAGCTGGCTGTTCCAGCGAATCTCGGTTGCTGTGCTCCGCGGAAACTGCCACTCAATACGCAGCGCGGCATCGTTGAGCTGACCCTCAGGCTCCCGACAATTCCCTTAGCCACCCAATTGCTTACTTTTTTCTTACTAACACAGTTCTTCTATAAATATGTCACCATTTATGGCTTTTTTCCGAACAAGAGGATATAACATTTCTTATTATAATGATGATGAATTAATTGAAGAACATGAAAATCAAACTATCATAAATGACAAATATCTTGAAAGAATGGAACGAAATTTTTCAAAAACATTGAAAGAAATTGCAATTGGAAATAATGTTTTGCTGAAAAAAGATTTTGATACAAATCAAAGGACGAAGAAGCGAAAATTAGAATCTTTTTATCATCAACAAATCTTTACTGTTGAAGATTTAATTTCAAATAATAGAGTTAAAATAAAAGATCAAGATGGAAATGAAAAAATAGTATTTAAATCACAAGTTAAAAAAATTTAGACAGGTAAATTTTCAGGTTAAAATATTTTTAATTTTTGGTAATTTTAAAATGGCTAACCATTATTTAAATAAATTGTTAATCTTTCAAACGATAATAATAAAAATTGATTTCTCGGTTTTATTCCTGTTTTCATCAAAGGATTGTTAATTTTATTTTCGAGGTTTTTTGTGGTTTTCTCAAGGTTCACAGCGTTTCACTTTAGGCACGCGTTTCATCCATTGCGCGCGACAACGAATAACTCCAAATAGTATGAGGAATGCTATTAAATAGTATGACCAAAAATTTCTTGAAAATGGTCATACTATTTGAATGGTCACACTATTTAGTCGCACAAACATTTCAAAACATAAAAAATTAATAAATTAATTTATTATCTCAACATTACTAACATAACATGCTTTTATACACATTATGCTTAGAAATGTGCTAATTTGAAAACCTGCTGAATTAATCGAATTTAAAATTGTTGCATTGGAAAAGGGAAAATTATTTGGTTCGAATTTACAAAAATAAAAATATTTTCTTAAATCAAATGAATATATTTTTTAATGGGTCATGCTATTTGAATAATCATACTATTTGGAGTTATACGTTATTTTAATTGGAATAAAATTTGTTTAGATTGTAGTATTCCAAATTTTACCGTCCTCAAGCTTTTTTTGGATAAGCGGAAATAAGATTCCATGACCTGATAGCCGGCGTCATTTTAGAGGCTCTTAGAAAATGTTTAAAGAGCAGCCACTTCCTGGACATTACTTTTTTGTGATCTCGAATGTATAAGTAATTCTGTAGAGTTCTTCGCAGCTCATTTTGTTGGCCAGAAATTTCCTAGGAGTAGTCTTAATTGTTTGCCGCGTTGTAAAACAGGATTAGTTTGAAACTTGTACAATCAAATTAAAAGGCGGTTCCTATGCAGTGTTCCCTCTAAGCGAGTGGTAGCTATGCGCGCTGGGCACATTGCATTGTGCAGCGTTATAAAGTGACGTGTGCAAAAAATTTTTTGGGGGGGGGGAAATTTTACAATTAAAAAACCAATGGTTAAAAAAATAAGTCTAGTCAATTGGATATTCTCTTCTGTTTTTATTTTGTATCCAAAATTTGTATACTCGATCAAGATCCACTGTATTCCCACTTGTTAAATAGAACTTGATTCGCATGATCATCTCCAAATGGTCAATCTCAAGTCTATTACGTAGTTTAGTTTTGATAAAGTTCATCAAACTAAATCCACGTTCAGCATCAGCACTCGACGCTTGAAATGTGCCACAAATATCCACAAATGTTGCAGTGGCTGAAAATTTTATTGAATCTGAATGAATTTTATGGGTAATATGTCTCTTCAGATAATCCAATTTCCATATATCCCAGGTTTTTCCACTCGCAAAATCACAAGTCGCTTTAGCGTCGCCACATATTTTACAAACAACTCCGCAGTCTTCGGAAAAACTAAAAATATCACCCAGTTGCACATGTTGGGGAATTTTTGAATCTGGTGTTAAAGTTTCGACGTACTCTATCAACCATTCCGGCTTAAAAGAAGGAGAATTTTTCTTAAGTCTCATATCAATATTATAGACACGTTTTCGTTTTGAAATGAAAATAAGAATATATAAATTCATATAAAAAATTAAAAAAAATAGCAATTTTTAATATTATACTTTCTACTGCGCAGAAAAATTTTCGCTGCGCAGCAAGGTGCAAACTGCTGCGCGGCCGCGCACGCGCGCAGCTTAGAGGGAACACTGTTCCTATGTCTTTGCGCCTAATTCAAATCGTCCACATTTTCTTGAAAAGGGCAACAGTCAGCAGTTTTCTACGAATAACATCTTCCAAAACTTCAAGGAAAGATCCAGCTTTCTTGCATGTTCTTCACTTTTGCTCATTTCTCAAACAGAGGCAAGATATAGTAGTTCTTTCTGTTTTGTGTAAGTTTACTAGCAGAAACCAGTCCTTCAACAAATGAGGAATCACTTTCAATAAATTTCTAGTGAGTTCTGATTTCAACAAACGAAATAAATGTCATTGGGGTAAATGACTTTTACTACGTTGGTGAAACATTTATTTTTCCTAAAAGATCTTAGAACTGCTTCCAGGTAAATTATACGACAACGCCCTGACTTAAGTCGATTGGAAAAAACTAAAATCAATAGATCTTGCACGAAACAGGGACGGGTGAAAACAAGTTGCATGAAATAAGTGAAATCTTAATTAACTTTTTGATTTCGCGAAAATTTCATTAATGATAATTTTAATTTTTATAAATTAAGTTTTAATTAAATATAAATTATCGTAGAATTTATTTTAATAAACGTAATAATTTGTATAAATTTAAAAAATTGTAATAAAATATTTTATCCAACGTAACAATAAAAATGATAGGAAACGTTTACCCAGGACACGTACCGTAATTTTAGTAAAAATAGGAATTTTTACTTTATCAAGAAAAACTATTCCAAAATAAAAAACGAGAAAATCCTTCTCAGACAAATTCATTTCAGGAAAACACATTGTTAGCCCACCAAGAGACAATTCGGAGAAAACATCTCGAAAAACTTCAGCATCTCATCAGTCGGGGTCACTCTGTCGAAAAACTAATCCTTTCATATAAAAGTGAAAATAAAAATATTTAATTTAGACGAGTTTAATGAAGAATTTCCAGAAATTTCTCAAGAAATTCAGGAAAACAAAAAAATTAATCAAAATCAAAATAAACAAATTGAATATATTGTCTCGCAGTTTCCTGGACTGTTGCAAGCAATTCAGAATTTGGAAAAAGTCAACGAAGATCAGGAAATAAAAATATCAAAGCTTAAAGAACAATTGGGTAAGATGTTTTGTAATTAAAGATATTAAATTAAACACTAAACTCCCCAAAATTCCTTAAAAACAATCAAAAAACGTTCAAGTTGTTTTTTTAATTGTCAAATAGCCACTTCAGAGAGAACCGTTGAACATACAAAACACAAAAACAAAAAAACCAAATAAATCAAATAAAACAAATCCAATTCCGGTCAAAACTTTAACTGAAAGGCAAACCAAACTTCTGCGAATTGTTGAAATGAACCAAAAATTTATTCCCAACAGCAAAACATGCGCATCCGCCAAAAAAGTTGTGAAACTTATTTTGATATTTTAGCGAAGAAAAAATCTCCAAAATGGAATTAAAAATAATTTTCCAATTCAGATTTTTGATGATGAGTCTATCAATCTTCCGCCAATAGTTTAATTAAAAAATATTTTGATTAGTTAAAGGGGGAGCTCAGTGAGGACATCTCCCTGGAAGATTACCTTCCAGTCGATTCGGAACATTTTGAGGAGTCGGATTGGAAGTTGTTTGATGTGAGTATTTTTTATTTAAAAAACAGGATCGTGAACAAATGAACATTATTTTTAAGAAAATGAAAAAAGTTTTGTATATTTCTATAAACTAGGAACTAATGTTGCGTCTAAGAAAAGCTACGAAAATATATTAATTTATGTTTTTAATTAATTTTAAATAAATTAATTTATTATATGAAACGTAGTGGGTTAGGTGGGGACCTTCTTAATGATGTAAATACACAAATTCCCGTCTATTACAACAAGAAAAAGCCTGAAGTTGAACAAATAGACAAAATAATGTCCACTTTTTGGACTAATTCAAAAAATTTGTTAAATTCTTTATCCGATGTATTCCCTCAATAATTACCGCCAGTCAGCTATTCGAGACCACGTTCTTCCATTGACTCGAGTCAAACGAATAATGAAAGTAGACAACAACTCCCGTGTAATCAGCTCAGAAGCCCCCGCGATTCTAGCCAAGGCCACAGAGTTGTTTATAACGGAAATAGCCAAGCGTGCTTGGTACAACACTTGTTCTGATTCGCGGAGAACACTCCAAGTCAATTACTTTCATAATATGATAGTTGGTCGATGTTGTGGATGCAGCAAAACAATCAGAAATGTTTGACTTTCTGATTGACTTTATTCCTCAAAATCATGCAAAAAGAATTTTTAAAGGATTTTTTTGACTTTATTTTGAGAAAATAATTTTATTGCACACTTTAAGTTAAAATCATTTAATGGCAAATTCTCTGACTCTTATTTTTATTAGAAACGGCTTTATTAAAAAAACTACTTTTAGCTTTGTATGTAAAATTTATAGAATTTTTTAAATAATTTTACTTCACGTTATCTGTGTAGGTTTTTTCCAAAAAGATGGTAGAATTTTGAGTTATTAAACATATTCAATGATTTATAAATATTGAAACTTGAATCGATACATATTGAATAAATTTTTGTTTCTTAGATACTTATTTAAATTGATGTTTTCCAAAACTGTGAGAGATCCAAATGCAATTAAAGCAATTTTGAACAAAATTGAAAATGATTCTGACGAAGAGCAGAATTCTTCACAAATAACAAAGATCCAAGATAAAAACGACCGTCTTTTCGACAGCCAGGAATCGGAAAATGACGAAAAATTAAAAGAATCTCTCGACAAATATTTAGTTGGTCGAAAACAAAAAGAACCGTCCACCAAATTTTATTTAGCGAAGACAAGTCTCCTCAACCAATTACAGAACCCAAACCTGCCGTCAACATTGATGCCACTAAAAATGACAATCTGATTAAACTATTAAAATCACGTGCTCAAATAGCAAATTCTCGTCTTCGTTCAAAAAAAAACGAAAGGTAAAGAAAGTCAAATTTCCTCTAAATTAAGTAGAGAGACAGAACTAAAAAATAAATCATCGGAATCCAATTTGCCAGAAAACATTATTTTTAAGACTGCTTCGAACACGAACGAGATCAAATCCGAAAACTGTGCTATCAAAACTTTAAATAATTCTGGGTCTGCCAATATCGGACATTCAATCTTAGAGAAATGAAATTGTCGGAAAAAGAGGTTATGAATGTTACTTATGAGGTGAATGCCGAAAATAAAGCTTTTGAAAAAACAAACATTTGCAACAATTCAAAAAAAGAATTAAATACTACGTATGAAGTCAGTTTTGACAAAATTTCGAGTCAGATTGACAATATCCCAAAGTTTTTCAAATTCTATATTTTCAGAGAAAAATCTGAAATAAAAAAAGAAAAACTTCAGTCGAAAAAATTATTTTTTCTCAACGCCCCAAAATAGTTGTTAGTTAACCTTATTTTAGCAAAAAACCGAAAAAAGAAAAATGTCGATACAAGTCAGCTTATAAAATGCCAAAGCTCTCGGAAATCGACCACGATAGGATGAGTGACTACACATGTGCCAAAGATCTTGTGGACATGGCTTATTTGAGCTGGTATAAGCAGAAGACTATGGAATTGATCGAACAGAAAAAAGCCGACAAACTGGAGAAGGAAAACGAACGAAATCAAGACTTTAAAGTGATTACTGAGATTTTAATCTTATTTAAATTTAGAAAAAAACCGAATTAGAAATGTCGTCGAAACTGGCCTTCAGTGCATGGAAAAAAAGTCGCGACCAAGAACTCAAAGTTCGTCAAAAAGAAAACAAGCTAGAAAAGCAAAAACGAGAAGAACAAAATTTAAAAAAGCTAGAAAATGAAAAAAAAGCCGAAAAAGTATAAAATTATAATTAAAATCAGAGTTTCTCGGCTTGGCTCGACAAAAAAATAAAATGTAAAAAATCCACAAAAAAAGAAATTGTTGATAAAAAACCTGTAAAAACTAAAGAAGAAATTCAAATCTTAGAAAAGAAAAAAACTGAAATGTAATTTAATAAAACTAAATCAATCATTTAGGGAAAAAAGGTGGAAAGAAAAGCAGCTATCAAATAAAAAATTAGAATCTCAAAGTAAAGAAGAAAAGTTAGCAGCCGAAAGGCAGAAATTAAGAAAAGAAATGGAAGCACAAAAACTCTATGAAGATTGGGTAGAAAGAAAGGTTTATTTAATTTAGCATTTTAAGGAACAAACAAAAAATCACAAAAAATCCACATTAAGCTTAGGTCCGTGGATACCACCTAAAAAAATCATTCCATGTAATAAATGAAGGATTTTAATTTATTTATCAAATTTCGAATATCAATAAATTTCTGTTAATTTTAAAATTGTTATAACCGATATTTTAAAATATTTATTAAATATTTAAAATAATGCCTTCGCTACGCCTTCTCGTTGAGCCGTTATCTTTTTTATCAAAAAGAACTATTTTTTATAAAATAATCTTTTAGATTCTATTCCAAAATTTAATTTTCATGAAAGGAAAACATTCAACTATAAACCTCCAGAAAATTTAGACTGTAATAACATTAATAACCGAAAACCTCAGGGGTCGTTTTCCCTGAGAGACCAAAATTAAAAATACTCGAAAAAACTCCAAATTTCACTCATTTTCGCCCCCAAAGGACCACCAAAAAACTTATAGATATTCGGGGACCAGAGGAATTCCACACCGAACTAATTCACAAACAATTCGGAATTCAAGTTTTTTTCATTAAAAATAATTTTCCAGATTCTTCGTGGTGGATATCTTTCTTTTAAACACCTCGAAAGGATCAGACTTCTTGTAAATAAATTTGTCGACGATGGAAAAAAATATTTTGCAGTTTGGCGAATAGACCCTCCGTGGAAGCCAATCACTGCAAGAGCCAAAGGAAAGAGAATGGGAGGCGGAAAGGGACCAATATCTGAATATGTTGTCCCAGTGAAGGCTGATAGGATTCTGCTTGAAATGGGAGGATATTGCGAGTTCTTTCACGTGGAAAGACTTTTGAAGACTTTGGCTTCCACTGCACCGATGAAAGCCAGGGCTGTCAGTTATGAAATGTTGATGGAAGAACGGAAGGCTCGTGAGAACGTGGAATCTCAGAACCTTAATATATTCACAATGGACTACTGTATTAAGAATAATATGGCTGGGTGTCATGAATGGCTGTCCCGATACGAGTATGATTGGGGAGGAAAATATCTTTAATGTCGACTCTAAATTGTTGTTAATAATTGTATTTAATATTTTTTGGATGGTTAAGAGATTTTGTGGAATTGCCACTTTGCTGTTTTTTTGTTTTTGCCATTGACGCTTCAGAGGCAGATGATGATTTCAAAAGCATTGGGAAGTGCCTTATTAAAGATGGAGAGGGTATGATCGACTCGGAATATTACGAAATGGAAAAATATGGTCAGGGATCTCATCTGCACATGCTTTGTCATGACTAGGGCAACCAATTGCAATTTTTTGCAATTAAATATAATTTAATTAAAATTCGATAAATAATAAAGTAATGAATAGACATTAATTTTAATTATATTTTTATTCGATTTAAATTTGCAATTTTTTGCAATTTTTTGTAGTCATTTTACAATTTTTTGCAATTTTTTTAAATTAAAAAAAAATTTTTTTATTAAAAAATAATATAATTATAAGTAAAAGATTATTAAAACGTGTTTTAGTTGTTTGTTGTAATGGGTAAAAGGACAGTGTCACAGAAAATTTCATTTTATGCAAAGAAATTCCCCGAGTTTGTTATTGACAGTGAAGGGAATTTATTTGGCGATATCGTGTTTTAGCGTCTTAAAATCATAAGGGACCAATTTTGATTAGAAATCGCAAATAAATTAATATTATTATATTATTTTTAAAAATTATTATAATTATCAAAATAATTATTATCTGCAACGCTTTAACAGTATTTTTATATTTTAGAACATTTTTCGCATTACACCATCAGGCCCAACGATCAGATGGGGAGATTGTTGAAGGTCTTTTAGTTACTGTAATCACAGCATCCAAACAACACCACGTGAAGGTGACCCACATCGTTGTTTCTGGAAAAAATCTGTTATCATTCCAATTCTGAAGCCCAACAAAGACCCCTGCGACCCCGCCTCGTTCAGGCCAATCTCACTCATCTCTGTCGTATCAAAAATCCTCGAAAAATTTGTCCTGAATTCAATCTACCCTTTCCTCACTCTATCAAAGTCACAGCATGGCTTCCGTCCGCAGCACTCGACAACTACACACCTATCTTATCTAACAAGATTCATCGCAGACGGATTTAATAACTACTCCCCTCCCCATCGAACTATCCTGGCATCAATTGATATCAGTAAGGCTTTTGACCGAACTTCACGACATGTCCTGAGCTCAAAAATTCACTCTTCTCCTATTCCCCATCATCTGAAAATCTGGCTGTGTAGCTTCTTATCTGGTAGACTGGCTCAGACAAAATTCGGGTCAAAAAACTCCCGATTCCGCTACTTACCTAATGGGGTCCCAGCTCTCTTCAATCTACACCTCAGTGATATGCCTACTAATTCGGAAACATTACTCCTCTCGTACGCTGACGACATAGTGATTGCTTCAAGAAACAATTCCATCAAAGCTGCAACAAACTCACTCCAAACTCATCTAAACTCTCTGACCAAATGGCTAGGATCTAACCATATGACTCCTTCTGCGTCCAAATCGTCCATCACTGTTTTTACATCTGATAAAAGACAATTCAACCTAAACCCAGTCCTCTATGTGGCCGGCGAAATAATTCCTGTCATAAAAAACCCGAAAATCCTTGGAGTCGTATTCGATCAATGCCTATCTTTCACGCAACACGTGGAGCTCATTTCCACCAAGCCAAACGAAAACTGAATGCACTACGTGCCTTATCTGGACAAACTTACGGCCAAGCCAAAGAATATCTCACTTTGGTTTACAAACAATTTGTCAGAACATCTATGAACTATGCTAGTCCAGCATGGTCATGGAACTTGTCTCATTCAAACCTCCAAAAACTCCAAAGAATCCAAAACTCAGGCTACGCACAATAACTGGCTGTCTTGCATCCACTCCCATCGATCATCTTCATTGGGAGTCCTGCATCCTTCCGGTCGATGACCATTTGACGATGAGAGGACTCCAATTCCTACAGGAAATACAAGATTCTTCTCATCCAAGTCACAAAATCTCTATTCCAGAAAACAAAAGACACATCATTTCTACTCTGGCCGATCAATGTAGATGTCTATCGAAAAGCAAATTTTGGACTATATCTATTTTTGGGCACTCAACTCAGAAACGATTATCTGCAGCAAAGAATCTCGATCAGACTTAAAAAAACATCAATTGATTGGGGAAACTTTTTACGTGATGTATGCGTAAAGTGGGTCGAGGACCATCCTTGTTCTCTCGGTGGAATTAATTCAGAAACTATGTTGCCAATTGTCGTAGAAGTGGATGAAACAAAATATTTTCATCGAAAATACGCAAGAGGTACCTGGCACGAAGGGCATTGGGTTGTTGGTGGAAAAGAGAGGGGCAACCCTAGGAATATTTTTCTGGTCGAAGTTCCTGATCGGAGTCGAGACACGTTAATAACTATTAATTCTCAGTATCTTTTGTCTTAATAATTCGAGTTTTTCACTGTTTTCATGTTTTACTAAGTTGCTGTAAAAAATGTAGTTTTAAAAAAATTTTAATTTAGGGTTGCCACAGTATTGTACATATAAATTTAATTATAATAATTTTTAAAAAATAGTATAATAATATTAATTTATTTACGATTTCTAATCAAAATTGGTCCCTTATGATTTTAAGACGCTAAAACACGATATCGCCATTTATTTTGCTCCAATTGCTCAACTGTTGTACGGTGTGACACAAAATTTTTTGTTGATGCGCACCGTTCTTCAAAAAAACATTTAAAAGCACACAGTATTTCTTTGAATTTAAATTTATAGAATGGACAAATTCATCTCAGAGTTCACAAACATTTCTTTCGGCGATCTAAACACCCTAGACTTTACATCAGATCCATGCGACATAAAATCCTATATATCAAAAAAGCTTGAGAAATCAGGAATACTAAGTATTCTTGAATTCTCAAATAAGAATCTATCGCCAGAAGTTTATTCACATCTCAGAAAATGTAGCGCAAGTTCAGCATCTATCGAAAGGGCAATATCTCTTTTGACGAAAATTCTTAGTAAAGAGAGGAACTTTAAACCTGAAAATGTTCAGGAATATTTGATTTCCTATTACAATAAATAATTTCGTTAATTTTTTGCATAATGTAATGTTTACAATTAAAAAAAATTATTTTTGCAATTTTTTACAATTTTTAAAATTCATTTTTGCAATTTTTTTTATTAAAAAGTGCAATTTTTTGGTTGCCCTAGTCATGACCAATGACATCGCGCTTATTAACGAGACATGACGTAAAATGCTTTTTTTCCAAACATTGAAAAAGACTAAACTCATCAATTCATTAATATAAAAAAACACGCATTTAAAAAGAGGTTGACTTTTACATAGAATTTTGTTTTCGATCCTTATAGGATACTTCCATAGTACAGTCCGACCCCCAAATGGGACACCAAGTGCCCCAAAATGCGAAGGTGTACCAAAACAGAGGTTTGTTATTATTTATTAAATTAAACCAATAATAAACATCAAATAACATTTTTACCAAAATAATCAGTTATTTTAATCTTAGTTTTAGAGTTTTGTCGGATATTATTCGTCAATTTTAGTTGAAAATCGTAAAAATCTGGGAACATTTTTGGTGCAACACGTGAAATTTTTTTCTAAAATATTAAGGAAATTTTTTTTCCACTACAATATTTTCAAAATTCTCAGTTTCCGAACATCCATTAAGATATAATTGTGGAATTTTTCTTTATCACCGTTAAATGTCTCATAAAGCTTTGAACTAGTATTGTCGGTGTGTAAGAAAGGCACAATATTTTGTTTGATTCTCGAAATAGTTTATTTATCTTGTACTTATGCGATTAGTTGCCTCTCAGAAAAATTTTTCCTCAAAATTTTTTTAGCAGTGTTTCATTTAGTTTCGTAATTTATAACCACGACAAAAACTGAAAATTTTCATGATTTTTATTGATTTTTCATTTTATTCTACTAAAGTTTTGATTAAAAAATGCCCCAGAACCCGAATGTGCTTGTTTCGTCATAATACGCGAAAATTACAATACTACTGTTTATTCTTTTCCAAAAACTGTTTCCGAAGAATGTTGGCTTTAATTACTATGGGTGATTTGAAATTAAAAATAACAGAATCAATACAGCCCCTTTGGCTGAAGCTTAAGCTATGGATAGTGGATCTGGACAATGCCTACCAAAAAAAAACTTATAGAACTCTGACCTTGGGACATCGTCGTCTCAGTCCGATCATTGTGGGCAGACTCGAACCTTTCAGAAAGATCTACTTCGCTTGCATGAATCGGGGATCACGGGGATTATAATTAACTGGCTTACCCTGGTCTTTTGGTCGATAAAAATTAATTAAATTATCGGGGTTACTATAAGATTTGGAATAAAAAATACGAAATTCAAAAAATCTTAATCGATGACTGTCATTTTTATCCAAAACCGCCAATCGGAAAAATAAAAATTTTAATACCGACTGGACTTTCTACCATTTTAATTAACATTAATGATCTATTTATTGATAAAATTTCATATAATTTGATTATTGAGAACATGCGTTAGCTAGTGATCTTAGCGTAAAGTCAATTTTTTGATCGTTTTGTATAATCCGAGCTCTGGTTTTTTGCATTTCAGTTTCGAGTCTGCTAATTTCTTCTTTTAGTGATTTTTGATTTTGAATGCAAAGTAGATCATCAGTTTCAAAACCTTGGTCTTCGATATTAGAGACCGCATATGATAGCTTTTCGTCTTCTTCTCTAAGCATTTCCAATTCCTGCACAACAGAGGCGAGGTCCTCATGTTGGTGACTAAAATCAAAGAGCTTTAGACGAGTTAAAAAAGTCGACAGACCTTGGCCATCTGATTTACTTCTGTCGTCATTTTTTGAACTGAGTCCCGAAGGTTTTTAATTTCAATGACGTCTTTTTCGTTGGCAACAAATTTTTTTTTGGTGATGATTTCTCCACCAGAAAATTCTTCCTTAGACTTTAGCAATTTTTTTACGAGTCCTCCTAATTAGATGAACTTTAGAGGACATCAAACCTTCTTCTATCAAATCGCTATCGTTTTTGAAATGATTTTCTTGCTCGACTATTTTTTCCTGAACAAGAAAGTCCTCATCTGAGGATTGTTCTATCTCAACAGTAGTCACTGGGCTGGCTGAGGAGGTTCCCTTCATTAAGTTAAAACTCAAAGCAAAACTCTTCTGCATATTGGGATGATTTTGTGGGAGGCCTACGTCGAGTTGTCACCGGTCGTTGTGGCAAAGATTTTTCATTTTCAATTTCTGGAGGTTTTTTGGAAATTGATTCTTTTTTAACAACTATTTCTTTACCTAAATTTGGTTTTAAGTTACTTTTTACCATCATCGATGATAACTGGTTCGTTAGGAGTTCGTTGCTTATCGGCCTTGGCAGAAAGAGGCCTTTTAAGTTTTTTATTTGACATTTCTTGGTTTTTGAGAACATCATTTTCCAACAGGGGACTGGGGTCATTAGATTCTTGAATTTTGGGACGATCAAATGATTTTTCGTTATTTTTTGTTATTTGAGGATGCTCAATTGGCTTTTCATTGAAACTAACAAGAACTTGATTTACGATTTCCTCATCTTTGTACTTCAATTTTTATAGTCCAAGTAAAAACCATTTTTTTCTTTGCGATTTGAGCAAGTTTTTGTAATAAAATATTTGTTTTTTCAGCTTCTAAACCTGCTATAATTTTTGAGGGTTTAACATCTATTTTTGAGTCGCTTGCCAAAGCTATAAATTATAAAAATTATTGGATTCGAACATATAAATTCAATTAACTTTGACAAATATCTGACTCGAGATTCCTTGTCCTAAATTATGAAATATTGAGGGTTTTGTACTTTTAGATTAGTGGGGTCCATTTCAAAACTAGAAAAAAGATTTTTCATGATTGAAACTGATTCTGCAACCTAAGAATATATTTTTGAAACATACCGCAGTCACAATGTCGTGAATAAACCTAAATGGAGGACGGAATAACAATTTTTGTGTCAATTGTGGTTTCCGAATTAATTTAATAAAACTTAATTCTGTTTTTCGAGCAATTTCTTCATTCATCTGAACCAAGTTATTCGACCTTGAATGATTATATTACCTTAGTAATAAAAATCAAATTAAATTAACAAAATGTAAGTTCCTCTAGTAACCTATTTTGATAAAAATTATGAAATATTATTTAATCAGATATTTAATTCATAAAGTCAGGGTTATACTAATTATCTTAACCTAGATCAGATTGTATCTGTATTTAAAAAAGCATAGGGAATTTCTGCAGATCAAAAAAGCATCAAAGTATATGTCTAGACAAATGGCTTGAAGAAAAATTGCGCGATCATAAAATACACACGTGGTTTTAAAACTATTCTTCACTTTGCTGACACAATTAACAATAGCTGGGAATCAATGAAGAAACAAAAGGATTCTACAACTTGAAAGAAAAACAAACAATCTTACAAAATAACGAATAATGGCAGCAGGAGTTCAAGAATAAGGAAACTTGTTTGAAACTGCTAAACAGCAGAAAAAAATTTGCCAAAAAGTAAATTAATTAACAGTCAAAAAAAATTTGAGTAAATTTATAACTACTTTAATTTAATGAATTTTAATGAATTAATCAGTACGTTTTCATCAGTAATTAATTAAGAAAACCCTCTTTTGCTTTCGAATCACTCAAAAAACTAATAAAGCAAAAAAACTAAAAAAATTCCTCAGGGTGTACATATAAACCAGGACTATAATCTATATAAAAGAAATAGAAACGTTCGAAATGAATTCCATAATATGCCTTTTCTACTTTATCTCTAGAAACATTTTTGTAAATATTTTTAGGAAAAATATGTCACATTCCAGCAGTGTGCCAATGCCGTAAGTGTGCCTCCATTTTTAAAAAAATACCAGATGGGTTATTGCGAAGACCTTAGAGAACATGAAGCCGAGACAAGGCATGAGTTATCGATGCCTGTTGAGGAAGTAGCCCTTGAAATTTTAATTAATTTCTAAAAAATCAAATCTTCAAAAAACTGCTCAATAAAGAACTTTCTTAACCCAAAAGAGTTTATTTAAAAATTCAATAGGTTCCCTATGCGCCCTACAGTCGCAGTATCTGTTCATTTAAAGAACTTTACAATTTATGTTTTCATCTCCTGCTTCAGAAGCCATTAGACTTTCAGGTTGTTTTGTATTTGGCATAAAATCATTTCCAAGTCTGTTGAATTATATCAAACTCATCACATAATTCGTTTACATAATTCGTTCAAAATTTTAAATTCTTTTCCATTTTCGGTTTGCAAAATAATGGGAGATCCAATTTGAAAATATTTCCAAAAAACTAGATATTTCTTTTGTTGTCTTAGTTTTAGTTAATTCAACATCTGCATTCTTTGAAAGCAAATTAATGATAACAAGAACCTAAAAATATAATTATAGCTATACGCATAAATTTAAATTTTTTAATTCCGAATATCTCCTTAAGTCAATAAGTTCGGCTATGGCAGTCAATGAGATTGGTCACATCTATCACGCGTACCTCTCGTAATGATTGGTGTAATAGAAGATTTTGTGACATTAGCTTTTTTGACTAATCGTCTTTTTTAATTCTTATACCCGACAAAAAACACAGTTTATAATAAAAATTCAATCTTTCAAGTAAAACTAATTTTTTTATGACTGCTGACTAATCATTTTATCTCGGCCAAAAATGATTATAATTATGTGATATTTAAAAGGAGGAAAACTTATATAACCTCAATCATTGTTTGCTTTAGTTCTTTCTCTTATATACAAAAAAATCTAAATAAGCAATTGTTCTTTTGAATAAATGACTTTTCGTCGGAGAAATTCAAAATTTTTTGCGTAAATTTATGCCTTTATATTTATCAATCATTTTATCAAGCTCCCCAAACTCGCCGATTTTTTTATTTTTAAAATTCGACGCCCATTTTATGTTGAATTTAATTAATTATTACAATAATATAATAAAACCAATTTTTTAAAATTAGATATCTAAACAATGAATAAAATAAAGAGAAAAATAAAAATCAAGTTAAAAATCACGACTAATTCCCCTCGAATATCTATCCTTATTATTATTCTTATAAATATTTAAATAAATAAAACCCTGCAAAAAATTGCAAACTTGTCACTTTCAATCAAAATCCCACGAGAAGGGTCTTCTCGAGTCTCGCATTGCCCATTAGTTAACTCAAAACTTAAAATTGGTCAAATATACCAAACCCAAAAGGAACAGTTCCAACAACTTCCTTTAAGAGTTGATCCCACTCTTGGACTCGAAGACAATTTTTATTAATATCTTCGTCCATAATTTCTTTAGACGTAAGTTGCATATCCACGGAATTGATTTTTTCACAATATTTCCCGTATAAATCGGCAGCCTTATCCACATACACAAGCATTGAATTTTCCAGTTGTTTAAAAGTTTCCTGAGTCACAAGATGCCCCAAGGAATGTGTGAGGGCGTGATTATTTGCATCTTTTAACATTTGGAGAAAACGAGCTGTGATATATAAAATCAAAACAAATATACAATTCGAAAAATTATGGGTAGATAATCTTTTAAGAATAGAATTTCTTGTTGATTTAGCTAAAAATAACGTGGATATAATATTCTTACAAGGATTAATGTCCATCCACAAGAAAAATAAAAAAATGCGCTAAATATATTTATTTTCAAAATAAATTAATTTCATTAAATTAATATAATTATAAAATAATAAAACTTAGCAACAATAAAAACCATCAATATGTCTTCAGAGAACAAAATTAAAAAGTTAACAAAAGAATTTGATTTTGACCAAATTTATTTTCTTAATCTTGCAAATCAGGGCATTACCGAATTGGGAGATATTCCAAATTGCAAATTTTTAGAAATTCTCAACATATCCAACAACTCAATAAAAAGTCTAAAAAATATTGAAAAACTTGAAAATTTAAAATATTTAAATTTATCCAACAATTTCCTCCAAAATTTAGGTTTTTTGTTTTATAATTTCCAGATAATTTGGATAGTCTTCATTTGCTTGAATTTTTGAATGTTTCTGGAAATAAAATATCAACGTTTGAAATATTAAAATACTTTTAGACTAAAAGAGCTAAGAGGACTCATTCCGCTATCAAAATTATGCAATCTTCGACTTAAAAATGGAAATTCTGATCGATCAAACCCCATTTGCCAGAACCCTCACTACAAAAGCAATATCACTTTTCTTCTTCCTCAAATATCAATTTTAGATGGTTGGTGTTTAAATGTTAGTTTAGGTGATAAAATTGACACCGATAATGGAACATGTATAGTGGCCAGTTTAAAAAAATTAGAACAACAGACTTTTGATTTTAAAAATAAGTATTTATTTATTTTTTTATTTTAATAATTAATAAAATATAAAAATTTTTAATTAGAATCAATGATATGTCTTGTAACAAGGCACAAAAATTCCGTGAATTTGATATTGAAATGGAGCGAAAGATTTCTAGAAGTCTTGAGAAACAAAATATATTAAATTATGAAATTTATGAATTTTATCAAAAAATTAACAATCTTTAAATTTTATTAATTTAATAATTTTTTAAATAAATATTTTTAAATGAAAAGGTTTTTTGTGTGTTTGTGTATTTATATTATATAGAGATGATAATAAGCCATATCTCGTACTTCCCAAAGTAAATGTTCGAGGATGTGAAGGAACACTATATTTACTACCCAATCAACTTGGTTGGATCCAATTTGGACGCACTGACTTTACAATCCTCCACGAATATTCTTCCATTCACCGTATCCCCTTCATTTTATAATTCAAGTCCAAAAGGTCTCACTTGACACAAGTGACAAAGTAAAGCTCCAAATTGTGCTCCACAACGAAAACACGTGTGCATTCCATTTCGTTCGTGGTCCTTCGAAGGCAGACAATATGAAGGACCGGGAGAGTGCAAAAGAACTTTTGATGCATTTAATTCCAAAATATCGCATCAAACAAGACTCAGTGGATATTCAAAGAAAGAACATTCTTATTGCCGATCCAAATCTTTTCAAAGTCTACAAAGAGCTAGTCACGTGCAAAATTATATCAGAAGATGACTTTTGGGGGATATTAGGGAACGTATCTGCCTTATTTGAGTATTATAGGACACTCCCGCTCCTTCCCAGCCCGTTGGGGTCTCCGGGGACTTTCTGTCTCGTCTACGAGTAGACAATCATGCAAGCACGGTTCAAAGTTACCGACTATCCAAGGAGAGCATTGAAGCAATTTTTAGAGTTTTTCCGCCAAGTTAATTCGTTTATTTATTCTTAGTCGCAGCAAAATATTCCGAATTGGTTCCTCATACAATGCCACCGAAATTATTTTGGTCGAATTTCTTACAATCCCCTTTCTTTACAAAATCCAAGACATGCTCGAATATGTTTGCTGACTGCATGGAGGAGACAATTCGGCAATATCGAGGACTTGTTCAATCAGTCGACAGTTCTGCTAATGTGGAATCTCAAAATCTGAATCGATTCTCCACTGCTTTGATGACGGATGTAGAATTTCCTGCCTAACTGATGTAGACATCCAAGAGACCTTGTGTTTCGATGGAACAAAGTAAATCTTGTGCCAAGAGGGGCGACGTTGGGAAGAGTAGACTGACCAATTATTTTGGATTAGCTGAGGGGACAACGACTAATCCTATTAGTTTTGGACAGAGGAATGCCCTAATGGCGTTTTCAGCCGACTTTGGGAACTCATTTCCTCTTCATCTTAGAAATTTGGAGGAATTGGACTTTGTGGAGTCGTTTTGTTCAGTTTCAGAACAAGTAAAGTCGAATGTGAGTGAAACACATCGGGAGACTTTGTTTTCCCTTTACGACGCACTCCAGCATTTACTTAAGCTTTTCTGGTCTTTGTTTCCACTCAAGAGGAAAGAAGAGGAGATTAAAGTTTTGGGGGTCCTCAAGTCTTTGGAAACCTTTGAGATGACTAAGATCGATGCTTTTCAAAAATCATTGGAAGAGGCTCAGTTGCCTTCTTCTGGGACTGTTGCCCACCTCAGAAGATGTATTGGAAAGGCTAAGTCTAAGTACGACTCTTGGGTAGCCAAACAGACAGTTAATAAAGTCTAGAATTATTGTTTTTTGTAATTAAAAATACTTATTTTATGTAATTGCTTGAATTGGCTAAGTATTTTCTACGGAGCATATTCATTTTTGCTGCTAACGCTGTTTCTGAGCTAAACCTCAAAAATATATAAATTATTAAAAAATTAAATAAATATGTGATATCGGCCCACAATTTCCTTTAAAGTTGGGAATTTTTTTTAAGAAGTGCACTTGTGGATGCACTTCCCAATTTCGGTAAAAAGCGATGCTCCGGCCGTCCCTATCACTCCACTTGTCTCCACAGCAATCGGGACAAAGTGGTAATTTGGTGAGGAGAGGCGTATTTCTTCCGCTTCGTCTCCTCAGCCCGACGGGAAGCGAAGCCGGGGGAGGACGCAGACTGAGCAACGGTCCCGGGGGCAAAGGTGTCCGCGCAGGTAACATCCCAAACGAGACATTTCCCCTCCGAGAATGGGAAGACCGTCATTCCGTCTGGACGCTTGCCGTCGCCACGGTCGAGGCCGGCAGGCTCCAGAACAGAAGGGAAGCCTGCGGCATTGAGGGCCTGTTTAACGACGTGGTTCAGGCCAGCGTGTCTCGGGATACGCCCGGTGCTTGAGCGGCACGAAAGGGGGTTGAGGCCATCGGGGTCAATCAGGGGGTTGGGAATTTATTTTATTTATTAAAAAACGATTCTTTTGATTATAATACGTTAATACAGTATGACCTTTATTTTGGGCACCTATTTAAAAAATGCCCCAAAAACAGAGGATAATTTTCTCTAATATGTGATAATTTTTTCTAGATCCGCATTCAGCGAAGAGTTGGGGATTTACCTTATTTGTTTAAAAAAGATTTTTTTATTATAATACGTCAATAACGGGTCGACAAATAAGGTGGCATTCTTCTTTATGGAATGCAAGTATCTACTGAAAACAATTCCGAAAGATTTGTCCTTACACTGATGGAAATCTATTAAGTAACACATTTGAGTATGTAAAATAACAGAAAATAAAAGTCTAATTAAAGTATAGGCATTGGCATGGAAGTAATAGTTAACACTAAAAGATATAAATGCCAAATTTAATATATAAACACTGCAAAAAGGTATGAAAAGAGAAAGCCACTTTGTTAACAGTTACGGACACCAACAGTTGTAATGCATTATTTATTTGCCACGAAATTCTCTAACAGGCATAAAGAACAACCAAGTAATAATAACAGGAATGAGAATTGCGTTTAAATACACCAAACCAATGAGAAATGGAACGACAATAGATGTTCAAAAAAATGGCATTTTTATGCGAATTCCATAGTTATACGCTGTTTTTAATTTTACTTGATAAAAAATGCTACTCTCTGGAAAAAATATCCTGAGAAATATTCAGATGGCCGTCATTACTTCGTGATATTGGTAAGGATTTGGCGGTCATCGATTCACCAGTAATGAATAAATTTATAATTGGTTTCTACTCGCATTCTCACCTTTAGAAGAATTTCTTACACCAAAAAAAGTTCCAAATGCTTATTTTGGCCTTGACAGGTTTCACTATAAAGGAAAGGGTATTTTTTATAACCCGGGTTTGCATCCTCATAATGGCGTATTATCACCGTCACTTTCAACTTCATCATATTTCCATTTTCTCCACTTTTTCATATTTTCTCTCGATTTTACAATATTTGCAAGGGCTATTTTCCTTCTTTGGACGACTTCAAAATTTGTTTGATTTTTATTCCGTTTCCCTAAATCAATGACAAACAAGAGGTCAAAAGCCTTTGTTTTTTTAGTTTTGTGGAAAGATTTATTGTAGTCTCTTGCCATTTTTTAACGTATGTTTAATAGCATCCAAAATTTCCATTTGATGCACTCGTGGATAAGATCCATTTTTAAAGATCGGTAAATTCTATTTAAACTAAACACAGAAATACCGTTTAACTTGCCCCTGTATCCACGGGGCTCGTGTTAATTCGGTAACATGGTGAATTTCGTGCTCTTCACAAAGTTAATTTATTTCAGAATTTCTAAACTCCTTGCCATTATCATTATGGAGAATAAGTGGCCCCTGATAACACAAAAAACATGTCATCTTGGATTCCTCAGATCTCCTTAGCTGATTTGGTAAAAGCACATTCTACCATAGCAAATTTTGAAATGGAATCCAATAAAACAAGAATCTATTATGTGAACGGATACCAAATTTTAGTTTACCCGAAAAAGGATTTTTGACTTAAAAATACACCAAAAGTTATCTGAAGCTTTTTAGTTGACAAATCAATTTTTGTAATAAAAATTTTTTATGAACGATAAGACAAATCATTTGTGAGCGAAAGAATTTTTGAGAAATAGTTATAACTAGGGCAATTTAAGTTAAAAAAGTTAAAATATATGAAAATGTGTATTTTGGCTTAAAAGTAAAAATAAAGTATTTTTTAAATGAAATAGTTACTTATTAAAGAAAAAAATAAAGTTAAAAAGTTAAAAAAATTTTTTTATAAAGTTAAAAATTTTAACTTTATTTAAAATAGCGCGTGGGTGTTTAGTATGCCAAGAACTGCAAAAACAATGTATTTTAAGGCAAAAAAAATTGTTATTGAATATCTGCTGGAGTTTTTATTACGAGAGAATGGCGAGTTGCAATGTCAACTTTGCTTATGCACAGTCAGGTGTGAGAAAAAGCATTTTGTGAATTCTCACCGAGAATCGAAGAAGCACTCAAATTTATTAAGTTTTTACAAATTAATATAATTTTTAGAGAATAATTTCTATCAGCCTTGTTTGGACGAGTTACCCAATGATGACTGGTCAATGCAAGTCACTAAAGCATTTATTCAATGCGATATACCCTTGCATAAATTGACTATGCCTCCTCTAAAGAATTTATTAAAGAATACTTCTTTGCCTCTTCCTTCCCAATACAAAGCAAGAATGTGCGTTAAACAATTGAAAACTGAATATATTGTATTATTTCAAGAAAAGTTTAGGTTTATGAATATATAATTTTTTAGAAATCAACTTGTATTCGCCATAAGTGACGAGGTCACTATTCGTAGTCAAAAATTTGTTGCAGTTTTAATGGGGATACTTAAAAATCCCGATAAAACTTATTTGATTTCTTTCGTAAAAATTGATAAAACTTCTACCAAAGAAACAATTATTCAAATTGTTGACGATACGATTAAATGCGTTTTAATTGAAAGACAAAATTTCCTTCTCCTAATAACAGATTCCGCTAAATATATGCTAGCAGGTTTTAATTTAACATATAATTATAGCTGGAAAAGTTCTTAAGCTTTTATATCCAAGGTTATTTCACGTAACTTGTGTTGCTCATCTGATGCATAATTGTTCAATGAAAATCAGGACTATTTATCCTGAAATTGATTCTCTTATTGCATCAATTCAAGCGGCAATAACAAAAAATAACAAGAGAAAACGACTATTTAATGAAATTGGAATTCCACCTCATGTAGTTTTAACTAGATGGGGTACTTGGCTAACTGCTGCATTTTATTATGCAAAAAATTTAATACATGTGATAAACATTTTCAAAACAATTCCTGATGATGGAATCATTGTTCAGGCTGCAAAAAATAGCCTAAGAGATGAATCTCTAGTAAAAAGCTTAAGTTCTATTGTTAGAAATTATTCGACAATTCCAGGTAAAACTAGTTTAATAATAGCAGAATTATTGTGCAAATTTGAAAGTTCTCACTCCTCAATAGAGTTAGCTTACAATGAGCTAAAGAATTTAAAATTTGACGACGAATCAGATATAATTGAAAAATATTTGAATGAACGATTACAAAAAAATGATTTATGTCAAATTATAAGAATGACAAATTCATCAATTTCTCCTGAAGAATATTGTATGCTTTTAAAGTGTCAGCCTTCATCCTCTTCCATAGAACGATGCTTCTCTCAAATTAAAAACTTTATGAGGGATAACAGAAATTTTAATATTGAAAATATAGAGAATTATGTTATATGTTTGTATAATAAATGATTCTTAAGTTAAAATTTGTTAGGTTAAAATTTTTGTTTTATAGGTTAAAATTTGGTTATTTTTAGGTTAAAAAGTTAAAATTTTTAGGTTAAAAAATCGAAGTTTTTAGGTTAAAAAAAAATTGCCCTAGTTATAACGTAAAACATTATTTTTAATTATCTGAATGATCTCCCGGTTCCTATGGATAATAATGACATACTACTCTCCTATGCCGATGACATAGTTGTCGCATCAAGGGATGTAAATGTCGAATACGCGAAGGAAAGACTACAAAGAATACTGGACGAATTATATGGATGGCTATATGAAAACAGACTACATGCATGTTCCGAAAAGTCAGCAGTCACCCTATTCACGAAAAACAGGAAGATGGGGACGAAAACTATTGAAGTCACGCTGAATGGAGTCCCAATACCACAAAAGAAAACACAGAAGATATTGGGTGTAACGTTTGACACTTTCCTCTGTTTCTCACCTCATGTTGAATCGATCGTGTCAACTTGTATAAAGAAAATCAATCTTGTGAAAGCCTTTCTTTCGAACTGTGGGAGAACTTGTCCGCCAGGGGTAGAGACCCTTTACAAGCAGTATATCGAGCCAACAATAGGCTATGCATGTGCTGCTTGGGGCTGTAACCTGGCGGCAACGAACCAACTAAAAATCGAGAAAATCCAAGAAAAATCCATAAACATACTGAAGGACCATACCGACATGAAAATTGTCCATCGAACACTGGAGTCTCTTGTAGAGGCAAGTGGGAGGGATCGTGGAGATGGACCACAAGCATTTCACCGTACATACAGAAAGTGTGTGGGGTCACGGTCTGAACATCGTGAAAAGATGGCTAGACTGTTGAGAAGTGTCGGAATCACCTGAACACGTTAGTTAATGGTTAAGACGGTGATTCTGTTTTTGGCTTAAATAATAATAATAATCTAATACCCAAGAGCTTAGTTATTCATAATAATTTAACTCGTGTAACAAAATTAAATTTATACTTTAAATTTTAAAGGATCTAGGCTTTATAATATCTTTAATAAACATGTTTCAGGTTGAGATGGTGACGTAGCTTTATCATCCACTGTTGGGACTATCTATCGTCACTTTTAATGTCAGGGGAATCTCCAATACATATAAAAGAAAACAATTGTGAGAAGATTTTGAGAGATACAATGTATCATTCGGATGTATACAAGAAACGAAGGTCTTGGAAGGGGCTGATGAATCATATGGAAACTACCGTCTAATCCTACTTCCCAGCACATCGAAGCACTATGGGCAGGGATTCGCTGTCCATAAGAAATTGATAGAATCTGTGTTTTGCAAATAAAGACACGCGAAAAAGGAAAATTGAAGTGAATTATCTCTATTATTAATGTCTATGCTTCACATTCTGGTGATTGTTGTGAAAGACCCAGAAGTTTTAACCATATTCTACTCTGAGCTATCCAACGTCTACATTGAACTTGAATCCTCTTTTATAATATTCATTGCGGGTGATTTCAATGCCAAAGTTGGCACTCAAAAGGGATCAGAACAATTCATAGGAAGACATGGACGCGGTATAAGAAACTTATCTGGGTGCTTCCTCCCGAATTTCTGTCTGTTATATGACTTATTTATATGTAATACTGCTTTTCAGCACCCTGCACGTCACAAGACGACATGGACTGGTCGAAGGATGAATAGAACGGGAGAATCAATCTATATATACAATCTATATTGATTATATTCTCTGTCAATTGTTTTGGCTAGGATCAACATTAAAATGCATCTCGTGCGCTTAAAGAAGACTATACCCAAAAATTCTAGAAAAACCGAATATATGATTGGAAAGCTAAGCTTTAATCCACTTATTCGAGAAGCTTATAAACAACACATTGAATGTCTATTGAAAACCTGGACATGGCTCAGTCAAATCAAGACATTTGGAATAGTCTAATTAAAGGGATACATACGGCAGCGGATAAACATATCGGAAAGGAGATTGAAACTGGAGGAAAATTTATGAAAGCCTGCCATCCTGAAGTTCCAATAATATCCTTAAGGCAAAAAAATTTCAGGCTTAAATTACAAAATACTATTGACGCGACCAAAAAAAGATTTTAAAAACAGATTGTAATTCTTTGAAATGGCAAATAAAGAAACTAAACAATGAGCATATAAGAAATCTAATGAGGGCTAATATAAATGAAGTCGAAAACTTAAAAGATGGTGCACAAATGTTTGTAGCAGTCCGTCTGCTGAAAAACAAAAAACTCAGCTAAGGATACATGACTTTGAGGGAAGAACTATACTTGACCCTCAGGAACAGACAAAAGTCATCGCAAACCACTTTGAGAAGCAATTTAACACATTAAATAGATCTCTGGATGCTTTCGTCAGACCGCCAAGAGAATTATTAATTCCGATTACGTCTGAATAAGTGCAATCAGCAATTTTAAAATTGAGGAACAGTCGATCTTCGGGACCCGATAACATTAACTCTGAACTACTGAAATACGGGTCATATATACTATTTGAAACCATTGCTAAATTGCTGAACGATATGTTCACATTGAATACAGGGCAAAGCTGATTGCGGTGTTACAACGCTTTTTGAATGAAAGCTCGGTTAGGGTAATTAGATTGCTTCTCGCAAACACTGAACTCAAACTAAGAATAAGAAGACACAAATCGATGAGTTTTGAAACGACACTGGGAACGCCTTAAGGAGACTCATTATCTCCATTTCTATTCGTAATATACTTGGAGTCGGCCTTACGAGATCTAAGACCATACTACAAGGGTGGAACCGAGGAAACAATTTATACCGATGACGTGGACTTGATATCCGCAGATAAATCCTCATTAATAGAACTTCTCGAACTTGCACCGGAGCAATTAAGAAAATGGTTCCTTTATGTAAACAAAAAAAACTGATCTTGTGGAAGTAACAAGATCAAATGACAAAATCGATGAAAGATGGCGCCATGTACAAAAACTTGGCTCTCTTCTGGGAAACAGTGAGGATATTGCAAGGAGAAAAATCCTGGCATCTGCAGCAATGCACAAACCATGGAAAGAATGGCTATCATACGGATCAGCGATTGTTCAACTCCGGACAAGGCTTTACAATGTCTTTGTGAGACCCGTGTTAATGTATAACTCCTCCACTTGGGGTTGCACAGATACGGAACTGACACGTTTTAACAGCTTCGACAGAGGACAATTGAGAAAACTGTTCAAAATGCAGTGGTTCTATGGAATATCACGGGAGTCGTTATACAGATTGAAAAAACTGTTCAAAATGCAGTGGCCCTATGGAATATCCCGGGAGTCGTTATACAGAAAGTGTTCTACAAGGTCACTTTGCATTGACATTGCTGAATCCCGCTGGAAGCTATTTGGACACATACTACGAATGGACCACTCCGCACCCGCAAATACGGTGATTAAGGATTACTTCCAATGCGACAAACTACGGTTCCGGGGACGCTTACGCACTACGTTACCTGTCGTTTTGTCGTTCTGATTTGTGTTGGTGTTTTAATAGATACAAGTTCGTATGTTTGTAGAAAAACTCGTCAGTATAATATTATGTATATATTATGTATGTAAATACGATCACTACAACTCCTAATAATGAAAAACGACCTTTTTGTTTGATATGCGAAAAGTCGTTTTCTAGCGAGGCTATGAAACCTTCTAGATTAAGTCAGCATTTAAGAAAAGTTCATTTATGGCATTCCTAAAACAACACGTACCAACTGTACTGAGTATTCATTGTGTGATCCATCAGCAGCATTTAGTTGCTAAAAACATAACTGCTCGATTATATTCTTCTCTTAATACAGTTATTTTTTCTATTAACAAAATTAAATCAAACTCGCTGAATTCACGCTTTTTTACCAGCTTTGTGTCGATAATGATGAAGATTTTGTACGACTTTTAATGCATACAGAAGTAAAGTGGCTATCAAAGGGTGACTATTTGGGACGTATATTCTCTTTCTTCGACATTGTGGTTGAATTCCTCAAATCTTTGAACTCTCACCTTGGTCTAGAACTAGAATCTGTTAAACATGATGTTGCTTTATGTTGCTTATTTAGTAGACATTTTTGCTAAGTTTAATGTACTTAACGCAGAACTACAGTCCCGTCCAAATGTCAGAAGCACCCTATTTTTTCCCTAAAAAAGGCACTTATTTGTCATTTTTTGAAAAAAGTTTTTTGTTAATAACAAACTATTGAATAAAAAATCTTAACCTAAAATTTTTGAGCACATTTAGTTTATAATGTGTATTTACTAAGAAACTCAAAATAATACATCGTTCATATGTTAGAAGCACATTTCAATAACGTAAGACAAAATTATCCAAAAATTTAATATTTAGTCATTCCTCCATTATTTATGACTACCGAAGATATTCTTCTTGGAATTGACTCAAAAAGCTTAATAACCAGACCTGTATCAATGTTTTTCCAGGCCTTCTTTGTTTCATTCCATAATTCTTGAATCGTTGATGCTCCACATTTTTAACTTCTTTTTTAAAATTGCCCATAGATTTTCAATTATATTTAAGTCAGGAGATTGACTTGGCCATTTTTCCATGAGTTTTATGTTGTTTTCGGCCATAAACGCTCTAGTGGATTTTGATGTATGACATGTTGCTCCATCTTGTTGAAGAAAATAATTTTCTTCATAAAAATTTTCAAATCCTTCTTTTATAACGCGTTGATATTCGGCGAAGTCGACTGTTTTTCGGCAAAGGACAATTGATCTTTGCCCATTGCTTTTAATTGCTCCCCATATCGTAATTGATAAAGGGAATTTCACAGTTTCAATTGAATATTCTTTCTGTAATTTTGATCCAGGGGGTCTTCTTATGTATTGCCTAGACATCTGATTTAACTGGATCCGGCATTCATCAGAAAATATCACTAAATTCCAGTCGTCTTGATTCCACGGAATTTTAGTAAGACACCATGTATATCTTTTATCAACCTGAGATGCAGTCAATTTTGGTTTTTTCACTGCAATGCGTCCGAATAAATTGTTGCGTCTCAAAATTCGTTTAATTGTCGAAAGACTCACTTTTCCGGAAAAGTTACAGCATATAAGAAGATCGTTGGCTGTCATTTTTGGGTGTAATTTTGACATTCTGATAAGATAGCGTTCATCATTTTTGGTTAATTTTTTGTTCCTTCCCTTTTTTGGCATATCGTTATATAAATATCCGTGTAAAAATCGCTTTTTAATTTTTTGAATGGCACAACGAGAGATTCCCAAATCTTTGAATATTTTCACCTGAGATTCCCCACATTTTAATTTTTCGATGACGAGAAACCTGTTATAAGCTGATACACGAGGCATTTGAATTTTTTATTAGAATTAATAATAATAAATTATAGAATTATTGCTTTTTACATAAGTGCCTCTAACATATGAGCGACCAATTATTTTTTGTTTTCAAGTTTGAGAATACTATCGGTCGAATATTTATAAAAACTTTGGAAATGTTTAATTTCCTTTAAAAACTTAATTTATTCTTTAAAATCTTTCGAAAAATAATAAATAAGTGCCTTTTTAGGGAAAAAATAGGGTGCCTCTAACATTTGGACGGGACTGTACAATTCGCAGATACTAACTTAATAAAGGTATTCGTTAATTTTTTTCATATTATTTTAATTTAGGCAAAGTCACTCATTGCTGCTCTTATTTCAATGTTATTTTTGTTTTTTAGAAATATTGGTAGAAAGGAGTTAAGTCAATTTCCACGTCTCGACAATCTTAAAAACCTACATAAGATCGAATAGATCGATGCAGTCAGAAATTATAAACTTAGCATGAATGTAGTACACGAGTATAAATAGAAGTGAGCTTATTTAAAAAGAAATTTTTGCAACATAATGATTTTGGAGAGTTCATCCAACATTTAAAAGTTGTAACTTGGCTACATAAGAAACAATGTCAACATATTAAAATAAAATTATTCAGATAAGCAAAAAGATCAAAATTCATTTCATTTATAGAAATGTGGTCTTTGTAGATTCAAAAATCTCTTCCTACAATGGGGGCTCTAAACCTCGACCTAGCCCGAATATAGGAAGCAGATGATAGTAGTGCTGAACATGTGCTACGACTCAATTTTGTAACATCCACTCCATCAATCTCAATCAATTCATCTCCAACTTGAAGCGAAGAACGACTAGCTATACTTCCATCGACAAGACATCTTATTATGTGAGGAGCACTCTGCCTTCCCCCTTGGAGGACAAGACCACAATTTTCTCCCTTACCCCCCAAAGTGACATCATAGATACCATCCCCAGAAACCAAATGAGATGTCTCATTTGTAGTTTTTTGAATTAATTTGGGAGATGATTTTTCTTTGTTTTTTGTTCTCACAAAAATATAAAGACTATTGGAATCATTTCCTCGTAACTTGACTGCAATGTCATCACGACTCATAGAACAGCAGTCGACCCCATCAATAGCAAGAACATCCACATCATAAGGAACTCCTGCTTTGTATGCAGGAGAGGCCTCATTTACATTTACTAAACATAAAAATATACATATACCTATAGTTGGATAACTGTACCCATCTCCGATTATAGATAAACCAAAAGCCAGAAAACGATTTTGTCTTTGAATCAAAAAAGCACGACAATCAGCAAAATTTAAATCACGAATATCTGAATAAAAACTATGCAAAAACCAAATCGATGTCTAATAAGAGAAAGAGTAGCTGTACAACTCGGAATTGGAAAAAATCCATCAAAAGGGCACCCATTCACCGCAACAATAAAAGTAAGGGACCTGCGAATGAATGAGTTGATAGGAATCACGTCCCCCTCTACAAACACTAAAACTCTAAAAAACGGAATTTATTAACCAATTGCAGGATGAGGAGAATTTTGCGGAATAACCAAATGAATTCCAATATCTTCAAAGGTGAATCCAGTCAGGAAAGTATTTTTATCCAGGTTGAGAGTTACGTCAATCACTAAATCAGAGGAAAAGGAAGTTTTCGATAATGTACCTTAAAAATCATTAATTATATACAGAAAACCACTAAAAGCGACCATCAAAGATAAAGATAGATTTGGATTCGACTCTAAAATGGCTCGTATAAGACCATCTGGAATCCCCGATAACGAAATATTATCAATAGCGACGACAGTAAGTCCCAATCTCACATTTGCGTAACAAGAGTCTGGACAATTCAATCGACCTTTAAAAGTTAATACACACGGAACTAATGATCGGGTAAGTCTGATTTTCAACTTGCGATAGTCCGAGACCAAAAGGAACCTCTGTGGACTCCCTTCGAATTCTACAGATCCTTCGATGGCCATCAAATTCTTGGAAATTAACAAAAACAAAAAAACCAATTGGATTTCGAATCAAATAAGCAAGACCACGGACAATTTGAATGTTTGTAGAAACCAATAATTTCAAAGAATTAATAATGTTTAAAGATTTCTCAAAAGACAAATCCAGCAGACTTTTCCCACCAATAGCCACTAGAAAGTCTCCGGGGCGAATGTCCGCCACAACACGGCCCACAGAATCATGGATAACCAACAAAGATTTCGACAAACCAACTCCATCACATGCCGATACTCGAATTCCAATGCCATTTGAGGTTTTGATCACGTTTCTGTTCAAAATAACAAATTTATTCTTATCCAATACAACACCCCGCGTGTTTAAAAAATGACGGATAATATCCTCTACCGATTATTACAAAAAAACCAGAAGTGACGAATTGATCCTCTTCCTCTTCATCATTAAAACTACACTTTGTTCTACAGAAGGAGGCACTCCATTTTGTAGACTTTTGGCAGCTTTTTTTTGTCAGAGTTGAGACTTGGGGTTGTCCGTCGGAATTGCCTTTGATAATATAAAAGAAATACATGTTGTCAATACCAACCGCAATTCAAGGCCACGGAATTCTTTTAAGTATGCGGAAATAAGACCGGGAGACAAATATGGGAGGAAGATTCCATTCATCGCGATAACTGCAGAATTGTCGGGGTGAGAAACGTTTGATGAATCTAAAAAATCAAAATGTTCCATAAAAAACTTAATTTTGGAAATTTCCCATAACTTGATGTCACAATTGAGACCCCGAAAGTTGAGGATTTTATAGATCGACTTGCAACAAACTCTACGGTGTCATAACAGTTGGCTAAGTGTTCTACGATTAATAACAGTAAACAAACTCGGAATTTCGCGTCTAAGAAAGAGAACAAGTCCACGTGAAAATTGAAACAGAATAGAAGTCAGGGATGCGTTTTGAACAAAATTAAGCACTTTTTGACCACATTCCATATTCAGAACAGATCTGCCCCCAACAGCAACCAATACATCGCCTTTTAAATAAACTAAAATTTATAAAACCAATTTTTATCTGCAATTGTCCATTCACAGAGTCAACAATCCACATAGAAGAAGGAGACTCATCTAGTCTTGTCATGCAAAATGGAAGTTCATTTGGAGATAATTCAACAGAAATAAACTCGAAATTTTCCTCAATGCTAATTCCACGATATTTTAGAAAATAATCATCAATATCCTCTAAAAACTATTTTAACTTGTAACAACTTTGTTTAGCCACGTGATATTTTGGCCTCCTCCTTGCTTTTATACCAAAAATTTTGCTAAAATATACTCACAGCTAAAACAACTCTTCATAAAGACCAGTAGAAGTGCATTTCCACCCAATCGGTATATCATTCCCTTGAAAATAAAAAACTAATTAAAAACCTGAAATGTTGTTATTAAGGGTGAACCCTCTCACCACAACAAGGTTAGCTGTCAACAACTTTTTAAAAATCCGAAACAAATTCAATAATTTCCCATCTTTGAGCCACAAAAGTGATTTGCTATTTACAGCAACGACAATATCGTCTGTTTAAATGAACTTTAAAATACTCATTTTTAATGGATGTTTTGGCAGATCAACCACAAGAATGGAACATTTTCCGATTCCATAAAGTCCAAATCCCCCACGAACAAATACGGAACCATCAACGTTATCCAATTGTACAACTTCAAACTCCTCGGCTCCAACGATAAGTGAATGAGACCACCAAAAATAATTATAAATTTCCCGTTTTGAAATCAAAGAAAAATTTTCAAAACTCTTTAATGAGGCTATAAACAAGAAGCTGCAATACAATCTACTTACAGGATAAAGTTGAGTCATGCAGCTCATATTCACTCTCCGCTGTGGTCGTGGAATTACTACTTGTCTGATAAAACAAATAAACCTCAAAAAAGACTCAGGCGGTACATCAACAGTAGATATTTTTCCACTTTGATCATCAAATTTAAGAAAACAGCTGCCTTTAGCTGGCATTGGCGTACCATAGTAGACTCCTTAAAATGACTAAGGAGCAGCAGACCGTTGTAAAGTGCCCATTCCAAAAATCCATTTTCAGAAATTAGCTTTGAGAAATATTTGAACGAAACAAAATGAAAATCGCTGTGATTTACTTCATTTTGCCTTCTTTTACGAGTTGTGTCTTTAAAAATAAAAGAATTAAGAGAATTACAAGCTGTTGTGCGGAAATATAAATTTGAACGAACAATTGTTTGCAGATAACATAAATAGTTCGAAGAATTATAAACTTGCTGCAAAAATGAATAAATACCACTGAGATGGCAGGCTTGAAAATAAGCAAAAATAAACACATTTTTCTAGAAAGAGTATCTCTGTAGGGACAGAAGAGATAGACGACAGGAGGACATTCGCATCGGCCAAAGTAACACCAGAAAGTGCTTGGCCGTTTATCTCAAGGACAATTTGACCACAGACAAGATTATTTGTTGACTGGGCGACACGAATGAATTCCCCATAGTCTGCTCCCCCGGTGATTTTTAACTCCCCGGGGGTTGCTATGAGATGTTTGATAACTAAATTTCGTTTTGTGAATAAACCTTCAGATTTTTTATTATTGGTTGAAGACTCTAGGAAAATTATAATTATGATTTCAACTATTTAAGTCGCAATTAGAAAATTCTTTATGATGTTCTAGAGTAGCACTGTCCATTAATACTAAAGATAAGTTATTGAATATTGAGAATTAACGAATCAATACTGTTATCATAAAATTAATGTTTATTTATGGTGAAAAATGGTTAAAAGCAGTGTAAAACATTATTAGAATGAATGAGCTTATTAGATAAAAGAAGTATAACCAAATTAATATCGACAAGGAAAAATGCGATAATCAAATAAGCTGAATAATGTATTTGACATTTGGTTATCCAATAATATTGATAATAAATGTTATATTTTCAATGTTTAAATTTAATACACTAATAAATAAAAATTAATTTTGTAAAAACTATTATAAATATAATAATTAAAAGTATCTTAGCAATGATAGTTTTAAGTAAATGAGTCAAGATAAAGTAATCAAATTATCAAAAAAAAATAATTCAAAAAAAAGTAAAAAGCAAGAGGAATTTTCAAACATTAAATCGAACTTGCCCAACGAAACTAAAATTTTGGGGATTCACATTCATAAATGCGACCGACTACGCGTTGATGTTAATATCAAAAGACCATTTGTCGTCGTCACAGTTGTAGACCAAGTTACGGGAACATATTTACAAAAAACTAATGAGTTAGAATCAATATATTGATATTATTAATTAATTTAGTGAAATAATCGCCACGAGTTATTATGAAAATATAAATGGAGCTATTGGAGGTATTCAGCCAGTAATTACTACACCGTTTGACCTTCAAGAAAAAAAGAATTTTTTATATTTTAAAATTTTAGATCATTCATTCCAATATGGGAAGACATAATAATTATTAATCAAAATATCGAACACTTTATAAACGAAGCGTCAAGAGTCATCATTTTTTTTGAAGTATACAAAAAATACATAAAATTAGATTCAAGATACTTTAAACTCACAAAGAGCATCTCTGTACAATAGTCGTCTTTACAGAGTCGCATGGGCTTTTCTCAAGGTAAAATAAATTATTCACTATTCAGATACGTGGAAATAATGGCAACGTCAATGTCAATTCTCGACATCGACTACAATTACACCGCTATCCAGACAAATGCCCTATTTATAGCCCACATTTGGATGTATTAAAATAAACTGAAATTAACAGATTTATAGCATATATTTAAAACAAAAAAGAATTCGATATCCTTCAACCTTATACGTAACACTCAAAAGTCTCCAAATCCCCACGAATATGGAGCCCGCAATTCGTTCTACAAATCCTTTCCAAAAGGAAATCACAAGCAAATCATTCATTAACATGATGACAAAATTAGTATCAAAATACAAACAAATCGAAGAAAATGAGTTAATAAAAAAATATAAATTTTTAGTAAAATTGAACAACTGAAATCAGAGTTTACTCAGTGGAGGAGACTGCCTAACGAAACCTGCAAAATCCCAAACACAATTCACCAAACCTTAGCTCCAGGAGTCCTGGGTTGCTCAATAGTTAAGTTTTCGCCTGACGGAAGGCTTGATTAATAAATTGAGTTTTTTAGAAGATTAGCCTGTGCCTGTGTCATCTCTCAAGACCAAAAATCGACTGTCCGAATATATAAAGTTTCGAATTATCTCTCAAATGCTTAGTTACCCTCTTTCAAGCTAAATTTGGAGTTTACAGCACACTATCGTCTCATCCATGACATTTGCTGGTCTAGATCTGGGTCATTGATTGCTACTGGGTCTGCAGACGGCACATCAAAGTAAAAAAAACTGAAAGTAAATTTTCAAGAATTTGGAAATCAGATTCTGGAATTGAATGCATAGTATTACCCCATGCATCTTTTGTTTATTCAGTCGTTTTCTTAATTCCTGAGAGATATTTGATTACGGGAGGATTTGACCGGTTTATCCACGTTTGGGACATTGAAGAAGGGACCGCAAAAGTAATTTTTTATCAAAACCTCTGTAGGAGCTGACTTCCCTACCAGGACATCGAGGATATATAAACTCAATTTGTAGCTGTCAAAAAAATGGAGTCACTTTTATATATTCGGGAGATAGTGTTGGTGGACTTATTGAATGGATATTTTATGGAAATGAAGGAAAAATGAAATTTAGTAGGTTTATTGTAAACGTGGAACTAAACTCAAATCCAATCAATTGCCTATCCATTCCTGAGGGTAATGCAAGTACAGGGAAGATAATAGTTTACACATGTGATGATTTTGTGAGAATGATCGACCTGAGATCGTTTTTTCCTGTCTATTTAATTTTTATAGGAATTCTGTAATACAAAAATTTGTAGGAAACATCAATTCGAGAGAAAAATTAAACTGTTTGATAACGCCATGTACTAACCTGCTTTTGGCAGGATCTGAGAACGGGACTGTTTTAGCTTGGAATATAAAAACTGGTTTTTATATTTGAAAATATTCAAATCTAGCTGAGGTCGCTTCTATAATTCGACCAGCAAATATTACTTGTTCTATCAAATACATAGACTATCATCCATATGATAACATGTTGGCAGTCTGCTCTAAAGATGAGCGATATCCTTTACAGATTTTGGTCTTTAACCGGCAGGTGGAAGAAGTCTCAGAAATACCAACTAAGGAGAAATTAGAGTTTTTAATTTTTGTCATTTTAAAGCATTCCGCGGCGATCAAGTTACAACCACCAAGCTAGACAACTTCGTCGCCTCAAAGAAATCGACAAAAAACTGGCCAGCGTTACTAAGGACAAAGTTAATCTAATCATTTAAAATTGACCAATTTAGATAAATTTAGAAAGTTTTGACAATCCAATTGAACCTCATTTAATGTCTCCTCACAAACTGTCACCCAATGACTTATTAGTTCAGTCATCTAAATTTGATACTCAAAGCTTTGAAGCCATGGCAGGTTTCCAACATGATAAAAATTGTTAGATTCTTCACTTCAAACAAGACTGAATATCACAAGTCAGGTTTATATTTAAAAAGTAATATATCAGACTGTAAATTTTGAACTACAAACAGAAAACAAAGATTCTACGGTTTTCCTAATAGTAATAAAATGTGATAGACCGGAGTGGCCATTTGGTCTTACAAAGGACAACGATCGGACGAACTCACATTTGTACGTGGAGACAAAATCAACATTGTCCACAAAGACACGCCAGTGTGGTGGCTGGGAAGACTAATAGACGGGACAGAAGGCTATTTTCCATCATCATATATTACACAATAACATAAAAAATTCATAAACATAATATTATTAGTCATCGCAAAATATAAAGCAGCATCAAGATATTCTGTAGGGTGACTAATATTCGTATGAATACACCGACAAACACGACTCCAAACTACAAGTTATTGGATTCATCTGAAGTCCCTTTCGGCGGGACATTCCGCAATTTAGGAACGAATTGACAAGGAATTGGTGGATAATTTATAGCAGTCCCATTGGAAGGAGTATAATATCGCACATTTTTTAGCCTTGATTCAGTCTGATTGTGACCAAAAGAGTGATTCAAATTGTTTTCAGGGGAAAACATATTTCCAAGTTTTTGGCCAGATCGTAAAGCAGATAAAACCACGTGAGTAGGATCCATGTTGTTAGATTGGAATCCCATTTCGAAAGGTCTCGGCTCATTCTGAACAACGTGTCCTCTAATCTGATCTTCATAAAATTTCGGATTTCCAGGGACGCTAGGAAAACGAGGTCTTTGACTAAATTCATAGCGCATCGCAGGAGACGGTGAATTCATAATCCGCGGAACCGCGGAAAACCGTGAATTCTGGTCATTCCAAATTTTTTGGTTTGGGTTTGAACTGAGTATCGGCGATTGTCGATGGAACCCGGGAGGATAGTTATGAGGAATGTAATAATATGACGGATAAGGCATCTGTCGAGGAAAAGCAGGTTGTTGTAAAGGAAATGTCCTTTCGGCGTACTGACGGCGAAATTGAGGATGAAAATTTTGCCGAGGTACCAAAAAGTCCTTAGGAGGAGGTCTCCAGCGAGGATTCGGATAACAAGGAACTCTTTGACGAAATGGAGTTTGTGGAAGAAAGGCATGTTGGGCAAAGATTGGACGATTGTCCATGATTTGGGCCACGTTGATTCGTTCATTGTCGATGATGATTTCCCGAATTCCGTTTTTTGAAAGGATTGGGAGAATTGCGATAAGTTTTTGTAGATCGAATTTGGAAATATTGAAACTAATAGTATTGTGGCTTGGGGGATCATCACTTTTTTTCATTCTTCATGTCGGTTAAAGGTCTATAAATTTACCGATCATTAATTACCACAAAAGCGATATTCAAATATTCAATCTGACTATAATTATTTAGTTTTTACTATTTAAATTTTTTCTATTTTTTTACTTCTTGTTTCTTTTTTTATTTTCTGTGATTAATAAAATATAATTTTCTTTACTGGCTTATCTCACGTCTTCTCTTAAGTATTTTGATTGCCCTATTTTTTAAAATTATGACAACAAATATTACCACGGACACTCATCCCTGAGACTAGGCAGTTTCAAATAAGTACTTTCTTACCACATCCAGATCAATTTAATCAGTAGTTTTTACAAAAAATGTCATTAAATTCGTCAAAATGTCAGTTTTTTTGAATAATGATTCAATTTTGACTTGCAAAATTTGTAGCTTAAGCACGCTGCAATGCACGTAATAAACCAATAGAAATATAATCGCAAAATAGCGTTCAATAACGTCAATAAATCGTTTATAAATCAAGTGTTTTGGCCCAGTTGACTTACTAAAACTAAAAAAATCGGCTAAATAAAACTTTTTTTGATTTTAAGTTTTGATTTTTTTAATTGGGTTATTTTTGAGCTCATAATAAAAGATTTATAATAAGTTTATATTTTTTGATGAAAATACATTGGATTATAATTAAGTAATAAATTTATTAAAATTGTTTTAAATAGTTAATTAATCTTAAATAAATTCTAAGTTACAAATGGATGTTGTTAAGTAACTATTATTTTTGGACTATTTTAAGATTTGATAACGAATTTATTGATAAAGTGTTTGAAAATGACAATTCCAGTGAATATGCAAACATAATTGCAGTTTTAATAGGAATTTCGTCATTAATTTTCAAAGTTTTGGTCATTTTGGTGATTTTAGAGCAAATTTTTAATCTGGATTGGAATTATTAGTTCTGTCATTGCTTTTTGCAACCGCAAAACAAACGACGAATGGACAAAATATCTAAGCAGTTTTATGTATTCTTTATTTTAATTCTCAGGCTTTGTTTTGGTGCTGCAGCCATGTGTTACGGAAGGGATTCAAGCCCAGCAACAATTCCTTTTTTGTCATACTAGGATTTCTATTTTAATATTTTTTTGTTATTATTAATCTTTAATTTTTGTTTTTTATTTAATTTTTTTAAAATAAGTATATTTTTTAAATTAGTTTTAATTATTAAAGAATAAATTATTCTATTAAACCGCGTTATGTCAAATTCTGATGTTGTGTGTAAAACATTTATTTTTTAGGAAAATGGACATTCTGCTGCAGAAAACCAAGAAGATGACATTTTAGAAGATCCATTTTTCGACGCTTCCGAAGGTCCTGTAGAAGAAATTGACGACGAAGAAGCACTTTTTGGGGATAATTTTGAAAGGTCTTTACTGTAGTATCACACCAATAGGGATTATCGAGTCATTCCAGCTCTCGATACCTACGACCCTGATTATATTGATGATGATGCCTACGATGCTTTATCTCCTAATGCACGTGCTGAAGTAGACAGAATGCTGGATCAAAGGGATCGGATCGAAGGACACGATAGAAGAGGAGCTATTCCTTCCAATCTTCTCTATGGTTTTATATTTCAATCTGTCCCACAAGAACAATAATTATTTTCCCTCCAATTTAAAAATATTTTATTTAAATAATTATTTAATTAATAGATCCAATGGATGTTGAGGGATCTTCCATTAGAAGAAGGCGGAATGATGGGTATGAAGAAGAGGGACTGCCTGTGGAAAGCATAGAGAACCTTGAGGACATGAAAGGCTACACAATCCGCGAATGGGTCTCACTTCTCGCCCCAAAAACCGAAATAAAAAACCGCTTCAATAATTTTTTAAGGGCATATACCGATTCCAACAATCATGCTGTCTTTAAAGAGCGAATAAGACATATGGTCGAATGTATTTACAGTTTTATATTTATTTTAGGCAACAAGCGATCTCTGGTAGTAAATTTTAACTGGCTTGCCTCGAAGGAACACGTCTTGGCTTATTTCCTCCCAGAAGCTCCTGTTGAAATGCTAAGTCACTTCAGTGCTGTTAGAATATGAATGTTAGTAATTAGGCTGCTACTGAATTGGTGTTTGCTTTATATCCGAACTACAAAAACATTGCAGAGAGAATTTTTGTTCGGATTGAAGAGCTCCCATTGGTGGAGGATATCCGTTCTCTCAGGTTGGCCAGTTAAATCAAATTTTAGACAATTGCACTTAAATCAGTTAATTCGTACGCGAGGTGTTGTAACCTCCATTTCGCCTGTTTTGCCTCAGTTGCATATTGTTAAATTCACATGTGTTAAATGCAATTTTTTGATTGGTCCATTTTATCAAAAACAAAACGAGGAGATTAAAGTAGGGGCCTGTCCTGAATGTCAGTCGGCTGGCCCTTTTGATATCAACATGGTGGAGGTAATAATAACTTGTGATTTTTGACTGTTTATAAAAACTACCAACGATTAACTATGCAAGAAAGTCCAGGAAAAGTCCCAGCAGGGAGATTGCCACGTTCAAAGGAAGTAGTTCTCTTGGACGATTTGGTCGACTGTTGTAAGCCAGGAGATGAAATTGTTACGTAATATTAATAAAAAGTAGGATTTGGTTGGAATATTTCATCATAACTATGACGGGTCACTTAATACCGCTAATGGATTTCCAGTGTTTGCGACTGTGATTGAGGCCAACTATGTTCTTAAAAAAGATGACGAGTCTGTTCTTTCTGCTTTGACTGACGACGATATTAAGGAGATCACTGCTCTTTCCAAACAGTCGAATATCACTGAGAGAGTAGGCTGATTGCATAACCTGATAGATATATGCGACGATTGCCCCATCTATTTATGGCCATGCGAATATAAAACAGGCAATTGCTTTGGCAATGTTTGGAGGAGAGCCCAAAAATATAGGTTTTGCTGTTTTTTGATTGGTTAGGAAGTGGAAAACATCGAATTAGGGGAGACATTAATGTTCTATTGTGTGGAGATCCGGGAACTGCCAAGTCACAGTTCCTTAAATATGTGGAAAAGACTGCTCCACGGGCAATATTTACCACTGGGAAGGGAGCCTCTGCTGTTGGACTGACCGCTTATGTGCAAAGGAATCCTATCACTAAACAGTGGACTCTCGAAGCTGGTGCTCTCGTTCTGGCCGATAAGGGAATTTGCCTTATTGATGAATTTGATAAGGTTACTTCAATATTTTTAATATTGATTGTATTTGTTGTAGATGACAGATAAAGACAGGACGAGTATTCACGAGGCTATGGAACAGCAGGGAATATCGATTTCAAAGGCAGGATTAGTGACCACTCTTCAGGCTCGTTGTAGTGTGTTAGCAGCATCGAATCCAATTTCTGGAAGATATGACTCTTCGCTTACATTTATGCAAAATGTGGATCTTTCAGAACCTATATTATCCCGATTTGACATCCTTTGTGTGGTTAGAGATGTGGTCGACTCTGTTGACGACGAGAGAACTGCCAAATTTGTAGTGGACAGTCACGTCAGACACCATCCCTCAGTCTCGCCGCAGGATTTGATTGGGCAGCCTCAACCGACGACATCTGTTTTGCCAATAGACCAGCAGTTGTTCAGGAAATATTTGGTGTTTGCACGAGAGAAGTGTCATCCGAAGATAAGTCAGGTGGACTCTGATAGGATTGCTCAACTCTATACTGAATTGAGACACCAATCTGCCTCGACTGGGAGTATTCCAATTACAGTGAGACATGTTGAGAGTATGATTCGTATTGCGGAGGCCTCTGCTCGTATTTGTCTAAGAAGTAATGTTAATTCAAATGACATTAACACTGCAATTGCTGTTGTCATTGAGTCGTTTGTTTCTACTCAAAAGTTCAATGTAATGAAGAGTATGAAGAGGGTTTTACTTTGATTTAATTTTGATAGACTTTTGCTGGATATTTGAACTTTAAGAGGGATAATAATGAACTGTTATTGTTTGTTTTGAAACAATTGGTGCACGATCAGTCCATATATCAAAGGGCTAGACGTATCTCTACAGGAGTGGAGACACAGGAAGACGAGGCAGTTGAGATTGATGAAGTCGATTTTGTTGATAAAGTATGAATTGGTATTATATTTGACACAGGCTCGCCATATTAACATAACTGGCAATTTTCAGTCGTTCTATGATTGTGAATTGTTTCGGTTAAATAAATTTGTGTATGATAAGAGAAGAAGAGTGTTAATTCGTACTCTCTAGTTAACTAATTAAAATACTTTTTGTTTTTATGGCTGTGATTTGGGGTTCATTTAGTTAATTTTTAACTTTAATGAGTTATTTTTTTTGTCCAGGAAGCAAAGGAAAAATCAAAAGAGAACGTAGGAAAATATCGAAAACAATTTTAATACCATCGCTGTGCTTCTAGGATGAAAACTTATTATCATGGCAAAGAATTGCCGATAAATTTTCCTTTTTGTTCAAATTGAACATTTTCAGGAGTACAGTTAACGCTATTTAAAAAGTCGTGAGTCAATTCTGGAACAATTCAAACTAAAAATGCATCTATAAAAACAGTCAAAAAGTTAAATTTCTCGCAACTTGATGAAAAACTTATTGAGTGGATGGATTTAATAAAATCAAAAGGTATATTTCTCAAATCTGCCGGAAATTTGACAGAAACCAAAAAAGGCACTTTTGAGAGAGTTTACTGTACGTTGAAACTTTATTAAACTCTCGAATATCAGAAGTTGAAAACCTGAAGAATGGTTCGTAGATGTGCGCAGCCATCAGGCTACTGCCTCGTCGACAGAAGAAAACAAACATGGGAAAACAATTTGAAATCCAATCGAAATGGTCATTGCAATTACCAGCCACTTTGAATGATAATGTCAGAACGGATGCTCTCAACAAGGGTGAAGAAAGTTATTTAAACAACAAAATAATAGACCTTGAAGTCTTAATACCTATTAAAAAATTAAAAAAACAACTGCGTGGCGGGTCCGGACAACATCAACAGTGAATTGATAAAGTACTTCCCATTGGAGATTTCAACTATTATCACAAATCTTATGAACGACATGTTTTATGATACTACCATATTACCTATTGGGAAAAGAATAGTGATTTCTCTTCAAAAACCTAATAAGCCGCAAGAAAAGAACATTGATTTACACATCATCCGTCCAATCATACTCCTGAACACAATAAAAAAATCTTTTGCTTGTAACACTGGAACGCATTACAGGCCCTGTCAATGACTATCTGTTGGCCAGCCAAAGTGAATTCGGCCTTAGGAGATCGACTGCAGATTTAATATGGGGACAAACGATGCTGTCGACTGTTACACTTAATCTGCGGACCACATGGCTACAAACCGGCAAGATTGCAACAGCCTTATATGCCAAGCTATACAATGCTGTTATTAAGCCCATACTTTTTTACAACGGAGGAACATGGCTAAACAAAAATCCCTCGATTCGTTTCAAATAAGACAATTAAGACTTCTTATCGGCATCAACTGGCCGAAGAAAATCAAGAACTCCACTTTATACTGTACCTGGAACAGTAGATCCATCACTATGGACATTACCGAAGCTCAGTGGCTCCTATTCCAACACATACTAAGGCTCGACCAAGATGAAATGGAATCATATTATAAGGATAGCAAATCGGCGTTCCTAGGACGTCTACGAACAACAATACCTACTGTTATCTGCTGAATAAAATTAATAATAAAGCATCTGTGTTTTTCAGATGCAAGGATAAACATAATGTCAACCTATCTATCAAATTGATATACCGATTTTGATTGAGGTGAATTTCAATTCAACGAACTTAATATTTCCGTGTAAAACGAGATTAAAAATGAGATAACTTCAATTTAAGAGGTTATTTACAGGATCTTTTGGAGCAAATTGAAGTTTAGAAATTTTATAGACATGATCACAATGCAGGTGAGTTTTTGTGCCTTTAAGATTGTTAAGTAAATATTCCCCCATAAGTTATAAACTCACCAATTATATATTTTTTCCGTTCAAAGCATGTCAGTTTTGCAAGTTGGTAGTAGCAGAGGGTTACTATTTATCAGAAATCCTTATCCCGTGTTTATGTAAATCGTCATACTCTTGAGAGTTTTAGTACAGCTGATTGGAAGCAAGTCCTCATTGACTTCACAATAGATAGTTTATTTATATAATTTGTAACTTACTTTGAGACAATTCCATTCCAGGTAAAGACAATCACTACAATCTTTACATTATCTTTATGAATTAATTATAATTCTTGTATATTTATGCTGATTTTCCACTTTTTCAGATGTTAATTTATTCATTAAGTGATTTCAATAATCCATATTAAATTCAATTTTTTGACGAAAGTTTATATTTATATTGGATATTGGGTTTGTTACATTTTATTTTTAGCTCAGCTGAAATTGTCGTATCTACTCATATTTCTACAAACTATTTGGAACTCAAACAATATTTTTTCTACCTTCAAGTTTTTTTTATTCTTTAATAGTCTTCTAATAAGATTTTCCATTTTTAAAAATATTTTTTGTACATCCTTGTTATAAGTAAAAATTAATCCGAAAATAATTAATATTTTTGAAGTTTTTCTTTTAACAAAAACGATTTCGATATATATAATAATTTTTTAAATTGATTAATATTAAGTTTTTTATCAAAATAACCCTAAACGATTTCCACTTTACATATTATATTAATACTGATTAAAATTCATGTTCGGATTGTTAGTTAATCTTCTGTACTTCATTCAATTAGGGCAAAACAGAAAACTTTTAAGCCACGTAAGGACATCGACGAAGATAACAGATGCTTTGAACTCAAACAAGTTATGGATAAGACACTCGGAACTCTGGATATAATGTCAGCAGTCAAAGTTCCGCCTAACAGTGATATGAACGAATGGATTGCAGTTAACAGTAATCAAATTATATTTAATCTGATTTTTATTAGCTGTCGACTTCTACAATCAAGTCTCATTGCTTTATGAAACAATTTCTGACTTTTGCACGGAGATTAGTTGCCCAATTATGTCAGCTGGGCCCAAATACGAATATCACTGGGCCAGTAAAAATCACCGAAAGCCATTAAAGCTGTCCGCTCCAGAATATATCGCTAACATGTTAGAATGGACAAATGACACATTTAATGACACTACAGTATTTCCTCCAGAAATAGGTGACTATTATATACTAATCCCATCCTATCTTGATTTGATAAGTAATATCATTAAATTATATATTTTCCTTGTTTTAATTATTATAGGGACTCCGTACCCAAAGAACTTTATGGCAGTTGTTAAAAAAATTCACTGTCGTTTATTTCGGGTTTACGGACACATTTATCACAGCCATTTACAACAAATCAAGGAATTGGACGAGGACGCTCACATGAACACTTCATTCAAACACTTTGCATGTTTTAACAAAGAATTTGACCTCATCCCCGCGAAAGAACTGGCACCAATGGATGTAGTTATTTCAAAAATAATAAAAAAACTCAACCCGTAGTTAAAATTAGCGACAAAAATTAATCATTTTTACTAATAAAGTTCTCTATTCTTCAATCAACTCCCCTGCCGCTTCCTTATCAATAAACCAAAGGACAGTTGGTCCTTTCACTAAGGAGGATGGCAGATTTGGATTTTCCCCATCTCTAAAAACTCTCTTTATGATCTTTCATAATTCGATTACCCGAATTGCGGAAGACTTTGATTTTCCACAGACAGCAAATATTATGGAATGTGCCTGATTAAGCATTTTTAGAGAAAATGATATTCTTTTCGGTGGGTTTTTAGGTGAGTCAAAAATTGGAACGATCAAAGATTGACTCTAGTTTAATCTTAAAAAAACCAACAGAAAGTGCAGCATGATCGGGAAAAAGAGAGCACGTGTGACCATCTGGGCCCATTCCAAGTACGATAAGGTCAAATCTGACCTCAGTTTTTGGAAAAATAGACAATATTGAATTTTGATATGCTTGAGCCGCCTGGTCAACTGTCAAGGACTAGATATTTATTTTTAGAGTTCACGAGGAAGGTTAAGTTGAATTGGAAAGGTTTTATCATTGGGGACTTCTGCTGGATCGAATAAGTTGTCTTTGTAAAATCCAAAAGTCGAATCAGAGTCATTAAGATGAACAAAGCGCTCATCGGCTAAAAATATTCTCCATTTCGTCCACTCAATTCTCGTGGATTTCTCCAGGAGATTCTGGCATAGCATTGTAGCCACGCTTCCTCCTACTCAGAATGAACAATTTAAAATTTCATTTACCAGATAATGCCAAAGTAAAAAGACCTCGATTTTCTATTGCTTTTTGGGCAGTATCCAATATTTTGTTTGATATTGCTTCTCCTATTTCTATTTCATTTTCAAGAATTGTTAATTCTTTCTAATATTTTGATATATTACTATGGAATAAAAACCATAACGAGAGTTAAAAATGTGATTTCTTAATAATTAAAAATATTATTAAAGTTCAATAAATATAAATATTTTTTGAATGTTGAAAGATTTCCACACGGATGATCTTTTAGATTCTAGAAGGAATATATTTTTTGTTTGACGTCTCTGCGACTTAGAAATCACTAACGAGTTTACTTTCTAATATCTAGTGCCATAAGTTGATTAATCTTCATTATAAAATATGTGATGTTGTAATTTTTTGGTCTGGATCTATACAATCTCGTTATTTTAGATTGCACGATAATGAGGATTATTAATGTGATAAAAAATTATTTTTTAGATAGAAAACTCAAATTTGAACACACCATTCAAAAATTATTAAAAACTAAGATCTTCATTTAAACCTCAAGTAAAGACAAAAATTATTGTGTATACATAATAGGCACTCATCATCATATTCACTAGGCAGATCCTTCCGTTTCCGCGAACAACATTATCATATTTTCACTGCCTAGATGCATGAACGTTTAAATATTGATTTTTGTAATAAAATTAATTTATTAATCGGCAGCTTAGTAACGAAAGTGACATTAATTATGTCTTTTTCTGTTTGATTATTTTCTGCTCAGAAAAAATATTTTTTAATTATAATTAATGAAACAGAAAAAATTATCTAAGTTAAATAATTTCACTAAACATCTTTCCTTCCGTAAGTTTTCTCGAATAATGAAAGCTAAAAATACTTAAATTACCTTACTTTTGATTTTAATATACGATTTTCTTCCCTGTAATCATCTTCTGTCATATTTTGACTTCCTCGACCAAATGACGTCATCTATTTTTAAAATGATCAAATAAATTATTGCCAAATTTCTGTCCCCTTCTAGTTGTCTAATTCTCTCACGTAAAAATTCGTTATTCTGTTCAAGTCTAAATTGGTTTATGGGATTAAAAATAAACTGAATATTCATAATTCTTGTTTCGTCATGAGTTAAGCTTTTCCACGGCTTTTCCGCACTTTTTATTTCTTTACCCGATGCAAAGACTTTAAAATCCTATAAATTATTATAAAAATTTTATAACGAGGTCACTGAGAGTGCTGGAATCCGGAAACTGGGTTGAGAACTACAAATAATTGGATAATAATAAAATATAACATCGATTTCGCTTTTTTTCTGTTTTGTTATTTCTAATTCTTTTCTCAAATATAAAACTGTTTTTTTGAGTTTATCTAAATTACAAGTATAATGTTAATACTATTCGCATCAACGTGCCGTTCTTTCTCATTACAATTTTCTTGAATTATGATTTCTTGAGCTTTGTTTTGTTTTTTGACATCAAAAAGAAGTTTTGAAGTCGATTTCAATTTTTCCTAAAGAATAAATTGAATTAATCAACCTGAAGCGAAGAAACGGTATTTCGATCGCTTTTATTGACTTCTATTGAAACAGATTTTGTGTTCGCAAGACTTTGTCTTAGTTTTTCGATGGTTTTAATATATTCCTAATAATCTCAATTTGTTTATATGAACAGAATTGTCGTCATTAGTTTTGCAAATTTGTGACTTTAAATCGGCAATTTCTTTCTTGAGAATTTCCTCTTGTGAAACATTTCTCGTTTGCCCATCAGTCAAAGATGCAATTAATTCGTTCTTTTTCTTCACATCGATTTTAACTTTTTGTAAAATATTCTTCACTTTTTTCATGTCCTGGGTCCGTTTTTCTTTCAAACTATAGAGTGTTGTAATAAATAGAATATAACTCCGTCACGTGACTTTCACTGTCCTCAATTCTTTGTTTATATTGGGTTCGAAGCACTTCCAGTTGTTTATGAGCATCGTTAAGTTGATCAGTTAAAGATCCAATCATTCGCTTTTGGTGTGAAATAGTCTCTTCCAAGTCAAGGTTTATTTGGTTGAAAGGGGCTATATCTCTGGAAACCTCACAATTCTTTGAGAAATCGAGTGATTTCCGATGAGAGATTTCTCTGTTTAGTTTGGAAACGGCGTCTTGATATTCTTCACTTTTCAAGTTGGCAGTTCTATTTGCTTCCAACAATAGACCACGTAATTCGGAAATTGTATCTTCTTTAGTTTCCAAGCACTTATTGAGTGATATAAGGTTGAGTTTAGCTGCATCGAGAGCTTTAGATTCGTCTGATTTTTGAGTATTATATTTCTCGACTTCCAATAGCTTGATCCTCATTTGAGCGATCACTTCATCTCTTGAGAGGACATCCCTTTCTGCTTTTTCCAATAAAATTTTATTTTCTTTTAGTTTCTGCAACTTTTAGAAATGTATTAAAACCATTTCCATTTCTTTCACGATTTTTTGTTGGTCCTGAATGTCATTAACAATTCGCGGACCAATATCTTGAGTCACATACAGAGATTCCTATTTCGTGATATTTTATTTAAAAAACTTTTTGGAATGTCTTCTCGTTTTCAATGTTAAAATGTTTTTTCAAAGTGATTTCGTAATTTTCATAGGAAGACTTTACCAGTGAAGCCTTTTAAGAATACAGAGACTTCAATAACCTGAATTAATTTTGAATTCTCTTCTTCTAACTGTCTCAATATTTCCTCTTTTGCCGAATTTCGGTAGACATTGATTTTATTTTTCTTTCTAAATGATCTATTTTCCTTTTTCTCCGCATGTTTTCGAGCTGCATAACTTCATAATTCTTCCATTTATCTTCGTTTTGACAAATTTCATGATCTTTTCCTCCCATTTGTTGTTCAAGAAACTTGATTCTCAATTCTGCTTTATCGACGTTTTCTTGGATGAAAGAATTTTTTTCAAACATCTAAAATGGCTCAAAACTCAATTAATTACATTGTTCAATTGGTCCCTTAAATCTTTGTTTTCAGTAAATAGTCTTTCTAAGGAAAGGTTCTTTTTTTCATGAATTAGGAAAGGAACTGAATTTACAGATTTTGCTAAAATATCCTTCAGGGGATTTAAAAATAATTATTTTACAGCAATGCGAGATTGGAGTTGTTTAATTTGGTCTCCAATTTCCAATTGATGGCAAAATGATAGGTTATCGCAAGTATCGAATAATTTTAGGAGTCGAAGGTTTTCTGCTTCTGCTTGCTTGATTTTTTGGTTTTTAATAACAACGTTTTGGTTGGCGTTTGTTTCCGCAATACTAAGCTTTATTATTTTACGATAAAGTTTTCCTAAAAATTCAATTTCTTATTTTACCAAATGTTTCTTTATCAAAATTTCCTGACTCAAAGTCTGAAATATGTTTCTTTAAAATGTTCACTTCAGTATTCAAGTTGACATTCTGCGCTTTGAGGGCTCCCAGCTGGCATGACAATACGTCAGATGTTTCCTATGGTGATTAAACTCATTAAACTCGCAAACGACGCATTTCATTATTTGTTAGAACTTGATCTTTTTGAATAGCCTCTGTATTTTCGACAAGTGCGCAGTATTTCTTTTGCGGAACGGATTCTACAAGAAATAAAAATATTTCAAATAACGTGATAGTTGTCCTATCAAAATTGTTTCTGTTGCTTGTAGTCGAAGATTTTCGTTTGTAAGCTATTATACTATTTTCATAAAAGTATACTTTTAATGTAGTCTCTTCAAGTTGAGAATTTCTTTCTTCGACAAACTTTAGTGAGTTTTTTAAGTCTAATTGCAATTTCTTGTTAAACTCGATTCTTTGTTTGTCTTCCAAAGCTTTTATCTCGTAAAGTTCTAAACGTCTTTGCAAACTTGACACTTCGTCAACTGTAAAAATGAATGCCTAAAATAGCATACGTTTGGCTGTATTTTCTTTTGATGATTCCAAAAAGTTCAATTTGACTTGTAACACACCAAGTTCCTCTTCAATTTGATTTTTTAAAGAAGTGGTCTTCTTTAATTCGGCCTATTCAGATTATGAAAAAGTTCATTACTTCGAGGTTGTAAATTGACTTTTTTTGATCGATAGTTGCACTTGTTTTTTCTAAAAGCTCGCTGTATTTTTGTTTTATTTTTATATTTTCACCAAATATTTGGCTGTAGACAGTCTGGGACACAGAATCCTCCAATTTCCTCATAAGTAACTGTATTTTGAAAGCAGCTTTGTCCTATTTATATTCATATATTAATTTTCAATTAACTTTGACTCCCTCGAGGTACGAAATTCTGTCATTGCTGGTTATTTCATTAGAACTAACTATTTCTTGCTGTTTTTTCAATTCCTGTGAATAAAAAACACAGTGATATACCTTTTGAATTTCTTCTTTTTCTTCACAAACAGAAGAATATCGACTGATCAATGCTTTTTCATTTACAGAAAGCAGAACAACTCTTCTTGTTACCTCTGCCAGACTTTCCCTAATTGTGTCATTTGATGAGTTTTCTATCACATTTCTGAATTTCTGTGAATAAAGTATCAAAAATTAACTTCATATTCAAATATAGCAGTCTCGTCCTCAGCCCGTTTACTTTCAAGCTCTTTAATCCTTTTTAACATTTTTTGTTTGTCTTGGTTCCATTCCTAGAAAGTAATTTTTGATTTTCGTAACAATTTTTTGTCTTTTGTGGTCTTCGTAAATCAGAAATAGTCTTTGTTTGAGGACTGAGTAATCTTTATTAGTTTTTGAAAAATTTTTTGTAGCATCTGTCAATTTATTTTGAAGAACTTCATTTTTCTCAACAAATAAATAAATTAGTAAACTTGCAGAGTTTCAACAAGATATTCTTCCATACTTATTACGAATTCTGCACCGAAAGTATTTGAGGTCTCAAGATAGGACAATTTCAAAAGGTTAGCTGGGGGTAGAGTAAGAGATAACGATGGGAAGTCATTACTCTATTTCGTCTTTAGAACAAAATCTTTACTGCTCCTTCCGTTAAAAGTTGAGTCCTTTGTTTATTAAAAGCATGCAATTCCCATCATTAGACTCGCTTGATATCATATCAAGTAATTCCTGAGCTGGGGCATTTTCTCCTGATGATTAAATAAATAAAATTACTTATTTTAATTGATAATTCTGACATTATTTTTTTTAGTTGCTTATTCTTTTCTTTTAAAAAATCGTTTTGACGTTCATTTTCGACTTTACGAGTCGTTGAAAGCTCAGATACAACCTTGCTTAAATTTTTTATCTGATCTATTTTTATGAAGAAACTCACTTCTTTTATTATTGAAGAATTTTTTGAAGTATCTATAGATTGAGACTTCTTTTCAAGTTCCCTAGAAATTGCCAATTCAGACTCATTGCCCATTCTAAATTGAAAATTTTACACATCACTTTTGAGCTATCAATTTTCCTAAATTACGAACGTGTTCCTGCAATTGACTTCTTTCTTCTTCTAGAGACCGAATCTAAACAAGATTGATAATTTTATATAAAAAAACTTCGCTTTTAAGTATGACTATGGAAGCCTTAAGTTCTTCTTGTTGAAATTTTTTTGATGTCATAAATTTGTCAAGTTCCTGGTCGTCAAATGGTAGCGACAATTTTGATCTATAAAACTCATTCTGATCCAATAATTGATCCATTCGAAACTCCACAGTTCCTAGAGCTTCAAGCGTTCCTTAAGTTCTCTATAATAATTTTCCTTGAATCAGTCAGAACTAACTTTTCCAGATTTTTGATTTTTGATTTCTGGTCATTGATTTCAGCAATAGCGTCAGTCAGTCCGAATACTCCCTAAAACATCGTCTCATAATAGTACCTGCTCTATTCTGCATCCACGATTGGTGGTTTCTTCAAGCTGCATTTCTAACTCACAAATTCTAGATTCTGCCTAAAAATAATCTAAAAATTTACAGATTCTAAATTTTCTTGAGCTTTAGTTAGTTTTGCTTGCGTTTCCGTTATTTGGCGTTCCATTTTGACGATTTTATTAATAGATTCGGCTGTAATTTGACATTTATACTTATAAATTATTACATGAAGCAATCCGAGATTTTATAAGTTCAAAATTTTCGATTTCCTGTTCAATTTCTCCCGCGGCTTTTTTAAGCTCTTCTTGAAGGCGTAGTACTTGAGACTCCTTTTCTTCAAGAGCCTTATACTTATTCTACATTTTCTTACAGTTGTTAGTTTATTAATAATATTTTTGTCTGAATCTAACTTTAGTAAATTATTTTCTTTTTCCAGTTCAAAATTTTTACGTTTTAGTTTTGACATTTCCAATTCCTTTCCTTCCAGAAGTTCCTTGTAAGATTAACAAAAGATTTGGATACCCCCCATTCCGTTACCTTCTGGCTCACCAAAACCATCACTTCGTCGTTGACCTCGTCGTCGTTTTTCAAAACAGCCGTGAATTCATTTTCCTTAGAATTATGTACAAAATAAACACCCGAGTCTTCATAGTTAAGTTTTCTTTTCTAAGCTCGTCGATTATGTTGTCGCTATATTTCAGAACTTCTTTGAGTTTTAAATTTTCTTCCAGACATTTTTCGATTTCTATTTTCCCAACATCAAGTTCGGTTTTTGCCTGATCTGTCGCTTCCTTAAGTTTCAAGTTCACTTCGATTAAGGCCTAAATTTGACTGCAAATCAATACTGAATTTTCATGAAGCGCATCGATGAGTTTTTCTTTGAATTTCTTACTTTTTTCTTCTGCCTCTCCTGTACCCAAACCTTTTGCTAACATTGTCTCCCTTTGGAAATTCACTTGGTGTTTGTATTCACGTAAATCCTCTAGCAATTGTCGATTCTAAATATAAATCTTTATTTTGATGCCTTGGTCTCCAATTCTTTGGCCTCTTTTTTAGCATTTTCTGCTAATTCCAAGTTTGCTTGTTCGTTTGCTAGCAACTTCTCATGTTCCTTCGACAAAATAATGTTAGATGCCATCAATTCGTCGAATTCTTTTTCTAAATCTCTTAAGCGTGATCTAATCATCGCCTCGGAAGCCGGAAGTGCAGCTATGGCCTTTAAATTGTTTTATTTTTTAATTACGTCTTTTTCCTTTATTTCACGACGTAGAGATGTAACTTTAGTTTAGTTATTCATGTGAAGATTACTTGTTTTATCTTTAGCTGTAAGTTGTTGATCATATTCATTGATAATTTCTGCAAAACTTTCATCGTTTGAATTTTTGTGTTGGCAATTATGACAACGACTTTATAAGCGTTAATGATTTTAGTAAAGTCTTCGACAGAATTCGGATTTAACTAAATAATCTAAAGATTTTAACTATACGTTTGTTAAATTTTCAAGCCAGTAATCCTGGTCAAATTCTTTGTCCGGATTTTCAATTATTTCTGATATTCCGTTCCAATCTACATCATTCATGTTGCCTAGTGATTATTATGACAATTAATATGATTTTGATTTTATTTTTGTACAAGAAGATTGCTTTTATTTTTGTTCAAATGAACAACACGCATGTCCTCGACTCACATGATAAGGTTTTAAACCTTCATGCCAAAAAAATTAAGAAAAAATATTTGCAGATTTTGGTTAAAATGAACAACAAGTATATCGTCGACTTACATGATGAGGTCCTTAAAACCTTCCCGCCAAAAAAATAATTTTATGCATTTTCGCTTTGGTAGCCAGCGTGTGACTCGACATAATAGAAGCGACGATATTAACAGATAAGTATCAAGGTGAGGGTGTTTATATTCCACTAATTTTGAAAATTTTTAGAGAGCGAGTGTTCTTTCTACGAACAGCTGTATGTGGGATGTTCAAGGATAAACAGAAGAGAAAATTTATTAATATATGCCAAGGAAAGACGGACAACAAACATCGTTTATCAACAGGCGTAGAATAGGGTTACATCAAACCAGGTCGTTTAATATATTTACTTAAACTTATAGTTGTTTGATGAAACAGGCCCTCCGCAGGAGCTAGGTCGCGGTGAGCGAAGGGAGCTGCCGAGCTAGTTCTCTATAAATGTGGCTTTAAACTTCCCAATAGCCAATGTTTTTAAACACATATTTCTTATCGATCTCTTATTATATTTCCGTTGTGTACTTCACTGATTAAAATTTTTTTAATTTTAGAAATATTTCTGTAACAAGTTATTATTTACTAAACGTAACAATGAGATTTTTCAAAGATCTTCTAGGTCATCAACATTTTCTAGTCACATTCCAGCATTTTTTAGGTCAGTGTGTATAGATAGTTGTGTGTGATCTGCTACGAAAACAGTTGGTTTTTAGAAAGTACAAATCCATTATGTCTTTTGAAAAAGTGGCAGGATCCATTCTTAGATCTTATCAAGCATTCCTTATAGTGATCCCCAAGGATTTAGATTTACATGTAGCAAATTCACTTTGACTCGAAGACAGGTATTTGTCTACTGTAAAAGAGATCATATTCAGGAGAATCAAAGAGAGTACCTTTCGTAAAATCGTTAGAAGGATGATTGGTCTAAAGCAGGGGTCGGCAAAAGCGGGCTCGCGAGCCTTTGGAGGCTCTTTAACTCTTAAGTAGGCTCTTTCAATTTTTAACTATTTTTTTTGTTTTGTTAATAATAAAAAATCTTTGCACGTTTAACATTAATTTTTTGTGGTACATCGATATATGCCTAGCAATAAAAAATTAATAAAAAATCGATAATGCGCGACATTTTCAATCAAAATGGACTGAAACTTTTGCATTCACGTCTAATTCAGAACAACTACCGAAATGTCTCATTTGCCAGGAAACTTTGAATCAAAATAAAAAGTCAAATTTAGAGAGACACTTTAACACAAAACACTCAAATTTCGCAAAAAATATCCAATTGGTGATTCGCGAAAGAAAGCTGTCGAAGAACTTGCAAAGAATAATCAGATTGAGAATTCCGCTTTTAAATATTGGTATCACAATGCCAGGACTGCAAATATTGCCAGTTTTTTGATAAGCCAAGAGATCGCAAAAAGGGGAAAACCATTTACCGATGGCGAATTTATAAAGGCATGTTTCATTAAAACCTCTGAAGAACTTTTTCACGATTTTTCAAATAAGGCAGAAGTCGTGAATAAGATAATGAATATACCTTTATCTGCGAAAATAGTAGCCGACAGGACTTTTAAGATGTCTTCGAATGTATCTGTTCAACAAGTTTCGGACATGAAATTGTCTAATTCAATTTCAATAGCAATAGATGAATCATGTGATATAAATGACATTGGACAAGTATTATTGTTCATGTCACTTCCCGAATTTTTGAATTCGTAGAATTTTTTGCCCTAAGATGTGCTTCGCAAATATATCATTTAAAATATTGAGTACTTTACATATCAGTAATGTTGGCGAATGTTTCACATACTATCAATTTACAGACTTTTATTGTTTTACAGGTTTTGCAGAGCTGTTTGTATCTCCGTCAGCGTTATAGGCTTAGTCAAAAATGTTAAATCATCGACAAATTGAGTTATGTGTTCGTCGATACTTCTAAAAAGAAATTAAAAGTATGCGGAAATATTCTCTGCTATTTCTTTTTTCTTGTAAACTAGAGGAGAAGAACTGTGAATTTAAATTCATTTGCAAAAGAAATCAACCTTCTCCAAAATCGTCAACTCAACTCAGACCAATATTTTGAAAAGAGGAGTCTATAACTATTTTGTTGAACTATTGAACTGTTTATTTTCTATGTAACAAACTCGTCACTAGATTAAAAGGGGGAGAGAAGAGCCAAACGAAACCAAGGAGACGGAAGAAACAAGTTTGTTTGCTGATTGGGGTCAACTCTAATGGGACACCAGATGTCCCTTCGATAAAAATAACGACTCCTTGCACCACTATTTATTTAAGTGATGCAACAGTTTTTCAATGGATCGTACCGATCCCTCCAGCTCTGGGGTTAGCTTGGATTTTAAGTCCAAGCCATGTGCCAGTTTAATGGCATATCTCCGCGTTTTCTCCAAAAGATCAATATGTTTCTTTCCTTCGCAGCTTCCGAACCATCCTTGAGATCCATAGATCAGGAAGGGTTCTATACACGCAGAGTATACGTATAAGAACGTTTCCGGTTTCAGCTGGAATCGCATCAGAGCTTTCAACATTTGGGTAGCCTTGTTCTTTCTCTTCCTTATATACATCTTGAATGAACCAGTTGCATCCACAACTATTCCGAGGTATTTAAGATCCTCCACGGGTTTTATCGCTCCGGTGTTAATACAAACATCAGGTTTCCTTCTCCTTTCACCAATCCAGCAAACAGTGCTTTTTTCAAAAGATAAAGACAAGCCTTTATCCTGGCACCATTTGCCAATTTTTTCGATATGACTATGGGTTCTTTTCCACGATATTGATTTGCTCATAGAGAAATCCATAATTAAAATATCATCTGCGTAGATGACCATCTCCATGCTAGGGAGATCCACTTGAGGAATGTCGCACATCACACAGTTAAATAAAAGTGGACTGATGACAGATCCCTGCGGAACTCCTCTCTTAAGCAAAATTCTCTTCGATAATTGGTTTCCGACCCGTACAAACGATTCTCTTCCCGAGAGGAAACTCTTCATCCAAACTAGGGCTGTCTTTCCAACGTTAAAATTGTATAAAGTTCGTAATAGCCCAACATGCCAGACGCTATCAAATGCTTTTGATATGTCTAGACATGCAGCCGTAAGATACTCTTTTTTCTTTGTGCTGTAGATATGGCCTCCTTTAACAGTGAAAAGCAATTTCCAGTGCCCTTGTTCCGCCGAAAACCCCATTGCTCTTTCAAGAGATACTGTTTATCTTCAATATAAGTTGATAGTCTTTTAAAGACAATTTTTTCCATGATTTTTGAGATAGAACAAGGCCCTTAATTTTTAAATTCTATGGAAAATAAAGTTAATTGAGGTCCTAAGTTAGTACAGTTTTACTTATGAAAATGAAAAAGCCATTTTTATTTAATAGAATTTACTTATTATGTTATTAATGGCAATAAAATAAGAATACAGCAGCATAAACGAAGAACGACTCGTTGTAATATGTCGAACACATCTGAATATCGACTTGAGGGTCACAAAGCATTTTCGGGCTAATAATGACACTCTGCTGATCGTTTTGCTGACCAACATGTATACTGACGATAATTTTATAGTTTTTAGGAGTGATCTCTTTAATTGCATTTTTGATTCCGTCTGCGGTTTCTAAAACGAGTACAGACATGTATTTTGGAATGTATTCTATTTTTCCAAAAATTTCCTTGATTTTTGATTCGATAATTTTTTGTCCTTCCTTCTGGTCAAACATATTGTCGATATCTGGAAGTATTTTGTACGTATTTTGGAGTTTTATGATTTTTTGTATATCTTTTCTGGGGGTTCCAGTCTCACTCTTCATTCTCATTGAAAACATTATGTTTTTGACTGTAGATTTAAGAAATGCTGGCATCTCCTGGGTAATATAGATAGAAAACTCGATTTAGCACATACAAATAAATAATGATTATCCGTCATCAATTAGAGCATATTTTCCAAACAGCGGGAATATTCCATGTGAAATTTATCAATTATGGATTGATTTTAATAAAATATCGATTAAATTGTTAAAGTTCTTAATTATTTCTAAATAACCTACGAGCTTCTTTTAAAAATAGGCGATTTGAGTCCTACAGAATCCTACAGAATAATATCATTTTGAAAATATAATTTTTTTCGATTTTATAAAATTATTCAATGTTTTTGGGCAAATTTAATCAGCCACTGATAATTATTTTTAGATTCTCAAATTAAAAAAAATACTGTGTATTGATGAAACATTTTTTTTTCTTTTTTCTGTAGGATTCTTAAAATTCTTAAAATAAAAAAATTGATATTAAAAACCGCAAACTAATGTTTTTTTATTAATTTATTTAAAATATTTTTTTAATATTTCTATTTCACTTTTATTTGAAGTCAATTTTATTTTACTTTAATTTGTTTATAAAAATTAAAAAAATTAAAACCAAGAGCTTCACATTCTGCGTTATGATCCTCCTCGTGTCATGTTTTTTGAACATTTTTAACGTCTGTTCCGTAAATAGTATGTTTTAAATATCCTAAAGTCTAATCCTCGCCCATATGGAAGGTATTATTTAGCCGAAGCCTTTTTGTATCGGAATCTCTCTTATTCCAAGTAATCAATCTTATTTATTACTTCTTTTAGTTGGAAACTGTCTGGAACTGATGACTATTCAGATGAAAGTTTTTTAAGATTTTACTTTTCTAGTATTTACCATTGAGCAAAAAGAAGGCGGAAATTCAGTTTTGTTAATAAAGGTCTTTAAATTTGAACCTAATAATTTTAGTCAACTGATAAACCAAGAAAACTTGTAAGAAAACTGGAAACTCCACTTCAATTTAAAAAACATTTATATTTTCAGTGAGTCCTGTACGGTCAATATAGTGTTGACCTGCAATTTTACCAAAAAAGTGGAAAAATTGGCCCTTTTATGATTCAATTGGTTCAAAAAGATGCAGTGCCTGCGTTATCTGTGGAATTGGAACTCGAAGAGGGTGATATTCGGTCTCAACTTAAGGTACGCGATAATAAAATAATCAAATAAGATCCGACTTGATCTCTATAAGTGTAAGAAAGTAGATGGCAGCTGTTTTGAGACGGTAAACTCGTTAATCTATTTTTAGATATTTGGCAATAGTGAAACAGTTAAGGAGATTTTGAACATGTATCCTCATCAAATTAGAATCGAAATTCATCATGATTATTATTCCATTTGGATTGATTCAGAAGAACTGGTAAATGGTACAATTTTTGAATTAACGGGAACGGAAAACAATTTGTCTGGAATTAATAAAATTGTATTCTATTATTTTAAATGTAATAGAACAACATCATGCTGGTTGCTCCAACAAAATCATCTGATTCCTTTTTAGAAATAGACAATATTTTTTTGACTGACAACCGAAGGTCCCTTACAAATTGGACTAATCAAATAAATTCATTTGAGGACGAAAGTGTAAGAATTTAGACAAAAATGTATAGATATATGATTTTGTTGTTCGTGCGTATTACATGAATCCTTTTAAATTATTTAAATATTTATTTTTCATCACGCTTCCTGGAACTTTGGGATTAGCCTTGCTATTGTGGAAATATTGTTATAAAGTTATTTAAATTAATAATTATTAAAGACTCCACTAATTGAAGACGATGTTGAAGATGTTCATGAGTCAAAAGTCGAATCGGAAACTGAGAATACCAGTGTCCATAAACGACGGTGATCCCAACTAGATTTCTAGAATCAATCTAATTTCGGCTAATTTAATAAACTAAATATTTTTGGAATAATTTTTTATCTATATCGAAATTTCAAATAAGAGATCGCATTATGATTAAAAATTAAATTATAGACCAATTAGATGTTTATGATGACACAAAATTTATTGATTTATAACTCTCAAGTCAAAATAATTTCAATAATGTTGGCGGGGTCCGCTTCGGATGGATGGCTTCGTTAACTTCCAGTAAATTACAATTATCTCCGTTTGATAAATTTTTAGCCTGTACGATCAATTCTCTCACCATTCAATTTACGGTACCTGGACGACGCGACCATTGGCGGCTCTGTGGAATCCATCACCGAGGACCTATCCCGCCTAATCCCTGCTTTGGCAACCTTGGCCTAGAAGTTAACGTGAATAAATCGGAACTCCTAAACCTAAACTACCCTGAGGCGGATTTTCCGAATGTCAATATGATCATCCAAGACTGCATCACTGGTGCACATATAACCCAGCCATCAGAAGCAACCTTTCTTTGATGCCCTCTCGGACCAGCAGGTCTCCGAAATCATCTAGTCAACAAAGACCGCGAATTCTACCGCCTTACTAAAAGACTGCTGATGCTTGACTCACATAATGCCTTTTTTCTGCTGAAATACAGCCTTCACATGCCAAGATTCCTTTTCACTCTACGTTGCCTACCATGCTTCTCTCAGCCTGATATCTTGAATTCCCTGGATTCTTATTTGAGATCCACAGCCAAATCAATTCTCAACGTAAAATTTGATAAAATTGGATGGAGACAAGGAAAACTTCCCGTCAGGTTTGGAGGTATTAGACTTCGCTCGCCAAAGGATCTGGCCCCGCAAGCATATTTTTCTTCGATGTGCAGCAGCCGTCACCTAGCCAATGAGATTCTACTCTCCTATAAAGAACTCTCATTGGACTTGCCGGTTGAAGTTTTATCGAATTTCTGGACCTACGCTAATTTACCCCTCCCGTCCGACATTTTCGTGCAACGGAAATGGAATGAAATCTGGGCCGCCGACTCGTTTTTGAAGATGAAACCAGAGCTAGACCAACACCGGCTAGCGTGCCTACTCTTACCGGCTTACCGTCAACACTTGAGCCTGTCGGATTAGACCGTGGTAACGGCAAACGCCCAGACGGAATGACAATCTTTCCTTTTCGGGACGGCAAGTGCCTCGTCTGGGATGCTACGTGCATCGATTCTTTCTCTCCATCGGCAATCATGTCATCTGCCACTTCCTCGGGTCCGCTGCGGAAAAGGCTGAGACGGCCAAAATTAGAAAATACCAAGAACTTGGACGCCGCTTTATAATCGTACCAATCGCTTTGGAGACATCGGCCGTCGCCGGGCCTCTTACCTCGGCCTTCATCAGCGACATCGGGAGGAAATTGGCCCACAGGATGAAAGAGCCACTCGAGGTTTCGTGGCTATTGCAGCGGATATCCATCGCTATTCTCCGTGAGTAGTTTTTAAGAGAACACCGAGGAGTATGATGGTCTAATCAGGCATGGGATCAAAATCATTGAAGAAGTGGTAAATTATCCTTGTAATTGAACAAAGTTATTCTTATTAAAACAATATGAAAACTAAGGAAAAAAGTGTCGTAACTTAATTCTTAGAGACAATAAAAGAGTGGCGTTGGTTATCTCTTTTAAAAGGAAGAGATTTAATGTCCAGCGGATTACAAATGAATTAATAAGTTTTAAATTAACTAGCAAAAATTAGTTTACATTGATTAAAAAAAAAGTTTTTGAAATTAAAAGTTAAACTAATAATTTGAACGTTAGGTTCTTGTCACGTTAATGCTGACTTGGGAGTCAGAATATATATTCAAGTTACCCATAATTAATCACTTATAGTCTATCTTGGAAAGATGTAGTTCGAGCCTCTTTTTGCAAGTTTCCAAACCCTTTTTCATCTGTTAACATAGCTTCAATTGACGTACTTGAAAATAAAGTTACATCCAAAGAGGGAAAGTTGGTTTTATTGCGCCATCGTCTAATACACATGACATATAATATTCCTCGGATTCTCTCTTCCATAGTCTCCTTAAACGCAACTTACATTATTGAGCATTCTGTCTTAGATTTATCAAAAAATGAGTTCTCAATGAATTCTAAAAATGTAATTACTATAATTATAAAATAGTTAAATTTACGAGGTATTATTAACGTGGAAGAAAAACTGGTTTACCGCCAGCATCCTACCAACAAAGACCAGTTAAAATCATATTTTCCTTAATATCTTTAGGACCGTTTTAAATTATGTTTCTTCTGTTAATATCCGTGGAATTCCTTTTGCTTCTTTTTTTGAAAAATTTGTTTTGGAGAATTTTAAGAAGAACAGTGCTTTAGGTCGAAAAGCTATAACTTGGAGAGTCGAAAACGAGCTTCCCTAGTGTTTTCGATTTTCTGATATTTAAAATTTATACAAATATAGTTTTTATGTTCTTTTACTAATCAGATCTTCAGAATTATAAATTTTATTAAAAAATAGCCACTATAATAAAACAAAAAATCGTAAATGAAGACAGAATATCAATGTAATTATTGGAATTTGAAATAATCCAAATTGGTTGATTTTTTTAATAAAAAAGTTATTTGTGTTCGGGAAGAATTGTTTCATCCAGGTGAAATTGGGCATCGTCCCAACCTATCCGGACTGCTGGCAATAAAAAATCTTATTTTTTGTGTATTTCAATGCAGAAAACGCGCTACGGCTCTCGATCCAATATAATCTCTCATCTGATCACAATCCCGAACTACAATCACCACTGGATATAAAAAAACAAGACATTTATCAATTATAGGAATGACAGATGAGATGAATATCAACTACTTGCGACTTTTATCCTTATGTGCCTTTTTTGTTTAACAGTTTTACAAGCATGAACATTTTTGTCTTATCTTTTTGCTTCACGCTTCAGTTTCTTTGTACTTCAGCGATTTTTGCATTTTCTTTATATTTAGTAATATCTGGTTGCGTAATTTTCAAAATTCCTCTATGTTTTTAAGGTTGTTGAAGTTTTGTATTCTTAGTCTAAAGTCTTTCTGCTTTTCTGACATATTTTGTTGAATTGGTCACTGCATCCCATATCGTATTTGCAGCTTTTGTCGTGACAATATCTTTGAGTACTTCTTGTACTTTTTAATGATTGAATGATTCAAGATTGAAAATTTTTTTTGTTTTCATTCGAATTTTTTCTGATTCAAAACTATGTCGTTTTGTGACATAGTTGATTAAATTATTTTAAATCTGCGGTTGTATGAATAAATATTTAACTGTGGGGCTCGCTTCTTCTCTAGCACTAAGTTTATATTTAATTAAAGACAGACTTACTAATTCTGAATCAATTAAAGAAAAAAATTCAAAGTCGAAAGATTCCTTAAAGTGTACTAAAGTCGTAGAATATTGATTCTCTAGTTCCGCAGTTACAAAATCGACTTCCTTTAATAAATATTTCTGTTTTATTGAATGTTTCTCCAGAAGGTATTTTATTCTTGAAATAAGCAATTAGTGCCAGGATACTCTTATATCAAAAACCTAGTGGAGTGTATACCGGAAACAGTTTCTAGAATTTCCAGCTTCAGTAAACCTTTGATTACCCCAATTGCTGAGAAACTAAGGCAGGATGGAATTTTATCGCTAAACGATCTCTGGGATCGGCCGGCCAACGCTGTTCGCGGCCTAATAGCCGCCGGCTTTCATCATATCATGGAGTCCGGAGCTACTAACTAATTAATAAAAATTGGCTTCAGTATTCCCATAAATAATTTAAATCAGGATTGTAATTCGTACGGCTCACTCCTACAGGTAATATTTAATAAATCTGATATTTATCAGTAAACAATAATAAAGCCCATTAATTAACATATTTGCTTTATTTAAAGAAATGAAAATAAAAAAGTCCAGGAGGAAAGACGAGCTCGATCTGCGAGCATTGCCAGAGAACGGTTAGGTCCCTGCTAAACGAATAGTTTGTGCGTTGCCGCGCATGATTGTAACCAAACTAAGGCAGGCCAATTATTTGATATTGATTTTTGAAATGGCATGAAGATCGAAAACTATAGCGAGAAATGGTCAGAGAGACTAACAGTCATATCGCTGTAGAAAAAGAGCTGAGGAGTCAGTTTTTTCACTGTAATAAGACAAGGGAAAACATCGTGGTTAGACAAGTCAGCGGTTTAGTTTCCCAAAAGAGGGAAAATCTTAATTATTGGATTAGGGTAATTTGACTATGAGTTGCTTTTATAGTAACAATAGTTCCCTATTATCAAAATAAGATAATAATTTATGGATATTATTCATAAACGACTATTTCATAAAATTTATTTTCATTAATAACACGAGATCCATTTTCCTGGCAGAGAAAAATACCGCAGATAATCTCTGCATGATAATTAAGCACCAAACTATTATTATCTGACCGCATACGTATATTTTAATTAATAATTTGTATTCATGCGTTTCAAAATTTTACACATTCAGATCAAAAAAAGATTATGTTTAAATCTCAGTAAATTATAACAAATCAGATTTACTTTTTCAAAAAATTTTTCGATTGGTAAATATATAATAAAAAAATACCACTAATTCTTATTTGAGTTAAAAAGCTTTTAAAATTTTTAGAAAATACGATTATTGTAGGTTCGAAAAATCCCACTACTATTCCTAGATTTTAAAACTAGAAAAGTTTAATTCAGAAATGTAAATTCAGCAATAAATGTTCAAGTATTCATATAATCATATATTCGATCGTAATAATCCTCCTTGATTGAACGCCCCGCCATATTCACATCCACTCCAATTTTCTCAGTACGTCTTGGTACATTTAAAAGCTGTGCCACATTCTTCAAAAAATCAGGATTACATGAAATATCCAAATTATCGAACAAATCAATGCTCTCACTGAGCCACATGATATTCTGAGTCGCAGTAGGAGACGAATTTCCATCAATATAAAGAGAAAATAAAGAATTGAGTTGAAAACAAGCAAATTTTGCCTTTGTCCCGTCCACGAGAATACATTGAGTGACCATTGGGTAAGGAATGTCCAGTCCCTCAAAAGGAAAAAAATTCATGTAATGAGCAGAACTCAGTGCCTGAGCAAAATTAAGTAAAAGTCCGCGGTGTCCCCAATTTCCGTTTACGTGGTGAAGTGCAAGAAGAGGTGCCATAAATGGATCCCCAATTCTAAACCCAGGCAAAATTTCGGGGATTATTGATTTTCTACATATTCCATATCTTCCTGGGGGGATGGACAACGTGGGGAAAATAGATTCTTTGCATAAATCGTCATTGATTTGAAGATTTGGGAATATTTCTCGCCTCGATCTGATTTGGCGGTGACATATTTCGTCGATGTAAAACCGACAGAGTCCAGAATTCCGTCTTCCAGAACAATTTCCGCTGACTGGACGAGTAAAATGGGTTCTAATATCAACTGAGTCGTCAAATTGCCACAAATCGTCAAATTTTGAATTTTTTATTGCACATCCGGTAAAATAGTCAAATATAGCTCTAAAAATTACGGCAGAAAGGTCAATTGCAGAAGGAAGACTTCTAAGAGACTTTACATTATAAAAATTCATGAGGAATTCTAATTTTGAATTTACGGAATTATTCAAATTGGTCAACTCATTTGTGGAAATATCAACGGAGGTGACGTTTGTCGGAAGACCTTTAACAATGTGAGTTCTTGTCAGATTTTGGAGAACTTCCAAACTGTATTTTTGATGGGATTTTGCATTAAGAATCCAAAAAACTTGTTTTTCATTTCCAGAATAATATTTTAAACGCTTTTCAAGATTTGGCCTATTTTTTAAATTTTTTCCAAATCTGTGCAAATTCCAAGCTTCGTAATCGGGGAGTTGACCCCATTCACCTGCATTAAAAATAAAGTTATTACCTGGTGGAAAGCGTAGTACAACTGGCGGATACAGAGATTGAACCTCTGTAATCAAAGAACAAAATGTTCTTTTATAAAACTTGCACATGAAAAACATTAAATTAAATTTATTTAAAATAAGATAATAAAAATGCTATAAAGTATAAATGCAAATAAAACAAAAAAACCAAATCAAAAAGACGGAAATTTATTAAATAAATGAATAATAGAATAACCGTTAATAAGCCATAAATAATAAATAACAATTGCTTGAATCAATTTTTTCCATTTTCATCGATAAATCGTTCTTTGATATATAAAATGCAATTCTCAAATTCTTCCAACACAGCTTCCTCAACCAATTCCGGATCACAACACTCAATACGGGCCAGTAAACAGTTCTTAAGCCCATCAATCACGGCATCCGTGAATATATCGTTAAAAACACTCGCATTCCATATTCTATCTGAAGGAACCATAAGACAGGAAGAAGCCACGTCATTCTTCAACACCTGAGCCCTCAGATTAAGATGAGGGAAATCCAATGGATTGATTGAATGCCTTCTTAATAGTTTAAATTCCGAATTCCTGCAGTCATCACAACCACAGAAGGCAGTACAGGAGACTCCATTCTAATCTTATATCCACCCAAATACCAACCGCATAACATTCGCAGTGATTCCTTAGACAACTCGACCGAGAACACGAACATCCTTTTTTTCCAATAACTTGCTCTTTCTGAAGTGTCATTTTAGGTTTGAAGGCCGTAGGATTTCGGGCAAGAAGAGTCTGAATTGCATGAGACCGTTCTTCGTCGAATTTCTCGTTATTGTGACATCCAACACAATTACAGTTTAGACAGTACATTCCATTGGAATAACATTCACAATATCTATACTTAATAATAGCTCATTACAGTTTAAGACATTGAGATTTTGTACAGTTGCAAGGTTTTCTGATACGTTCATGTGCTCTACTGGATAAATAAACACGTTTTTTACAGAATATTCGCCGAATATTCGATCCGTTGATTAAATGAAATATTAAAAGTGTCATTTTTAGACTGAGCCTGTAAAAACCTAAATTAAATCGAATTAACTTTAATTATAGACTGAGAATTGTTGAGAATTGTCGGAACTGGTTTATTATTGATCGAATTCGAAGTAATTTGGGAATTAGGCGTGGTTTTTGGATGTGTTTTGGCAGGTTTTGTCGAAATTTTGACGATTCGATGCTTAGAGGGCACACTTGGTATAACAAAACCATCATCAAGCTTCACTAAAGTATTTTTCTACAAAATATCTAGGCTACAGAGACTGGGAAAAAACCATTTGGGATGATTCTTGCTCAGCAAGTCTTTCAACTCGAAATGGTGGGATTCTTGCGGTCATAAAATCACTGATAGAAGTTTTTAGAGATGTCTGAGAGTTCGAATTTAATTTTGAGGTTTCTTTGTGTTTAAACGGGTCGTCAACTGCTTGAATAGTGTTCTTAGGTTGACCTTTTCCTAACGTCTTTATATTGACAGGGCCACGAGACTGGAAGGAATGATTTGTCCCAAATATGTTAATAGCAGGCTTTATATCCAACATTTTTTTAGATTTTTCAGACATTATTTCTATTTTTCATTACAATTTCACTAGAAATTCATAATTCAATAATTTATAATTAAAGGGAATAATTAAATACATTAACAACCTGAACAAAATGAAATAATGTTCAAAACCAGGCAGTGTATTTAATTATTTCTTTTGTTAATAAATAATTTTATATATAAATATAATTTAAATAAACAATATAATTTTTCAATAAAAATTATTAACAGTAACTTTTAAGTTTAAAAGCTAATGACGAAATTTTATAATTATCCAGTTTTTACAAGATTTTATTTTCCTCTGCTTCCTCATTGAGCTGGACACTAATTTTTAATATTCATCTGAACATTAGGGAATCTTAAAGTAATTTTACTTAAAATATGTAGCAGAAAATCAATATAATCTATTTAATTTTCTGTCACTTAATTAATTTATGCAGTAAATTGTTTCCGCATTGCTCAATTTAAAGTTTTTTCTAAAAATGTATTTTATTTTTAAGAGATCCATAAACGAAATTGAATACTTTTTATATATTTTTATTCCCATGTAAAAAGACCAAGGGACTATATCTGGTAGACTAAGACATGTTCATATTTTTAGATACAGTGGGTCAAATTAGTCTTGAGACTCTTGTTCAATAAATAAAATTTTAGTTTCTATAGCATAACTCTATAACATAACTGCAAAGAGACTCAAAAATGGCTAGAATTAATACCATTGAATTGGCAGGTCACTCCCCAGATCTAAATCCATTGAAAATCTTTAGAAAGAATTAAAAGCCAGAGTATGGTCACATAATCCAAAAAAAATTACGGAATTAAAATTATTTTGTTTTGAAGAATGGAATATAATTCCCGTAGAAACTTGTCAAAAGCTTGTGAGCAATTACAAAAATCGTTTAAATGAAGTTTTGGAGAATAAAAAATATTTTACAAAGTATTAAGGGATTTGTCCCAAGACTAATTATCATTTAATTTTATGATTGTTTGTTTAAAATGTCAAAGTTTTCTTAAAATAAATCGATTTTGGATTATTTTTAGATGTTTTATTATCTTGTTTAATTTTTTTAGCTTTTGGAATAAACAGGCACGTTAAAGGAAAGAAAATTTTATTAAAAATAAAAAAGTGTTTCGAGACTAATTTGATCCACTGTACGACTATGGGTAAAAAAGTGCCAATAACCGGTTAGATTATCTCAAATGCTTATGCGCTATCATTTGTTTTACTTTTCTTCAAAAATCAATATATTAATGAACATTTGTGAAATAAAAACAAAATAATTGTGGTTTTGTGAAATCAATTTTTTCTGAGATAATATTAAAATAGGATAGTTTCACTGATATTATTTGTAATAACTTCAATAATCTTTTTATGGTTCTTTTTTTAATATTTGAACCATTTTTATGTATTAACACGGCCAACCGAAAATTGATTCTATTTAACGAAACAAGAAAACCGATTAATATAATCGTAAGACAAGGTTCAATTTAGTTAAGAAACTTTATCGAATCCAAAACACATGATATAATGTCAATGAATCCAGAGTAGATTTTCTATTCAACTGACAGTTGATTTTATCTAAAAATGAATTTTATTTTCATTATTGATCATTTCGTGTTCTGATTGATTTTTTTAGAATGTATCCTGCTGATAAAATTTTCAATTATCTATAATGTATTGAGAAGAAAGTAAATTAGCTTTATTTTGATTTATTGTTCTTTAAATTGTATATAGCTTGTTTTTAAAAGATTTAATATTGTTTCAGCAGAAATTTTTTTGAATTAATTCATAAAAGTGGTTGTAGGTACCATGCGGATTTAAATAATTAAATTATCAAATAATTTAATAAATATTTCAAATGTTGCAACCTAGTGAGCTATTCCAGTTTTTAAATGCTTGGATTTGCATCCAATTCGTCTGTTATTTATACAGGTTATTAGGGTGTAATTTAGAGAAAAAAATAATCAAAAAAAACTATTTAATTATTTGTGCGTAAAGTTTTTTTCGAGGAAGAAAGGCTACTATGGCATCTAGCAGTTCGTCAAATGCGTTGTTCAACTCGCTTACTTGTTTTCTCTAGAGAAATTCTAAAAAATTTGTTTTAATTGTTTCTACCAGCAAAGTATAATCCCATAAAGTTGGACGAGGTCTCTGTACTTTATTGCGCCTTTTGCACTTCCCCACATTCTCTCTACAGCTTGAGTATGTGCGTGTGTCGTGGAATCGATAAAATTTTACCTAAAGAAAGAAAGTATTTAAACAAGTACTTATGATTCACTCAAATATGCGCGCAACGATGGGCATTTTCTGTTAAATATCCTATATTTTTTTAATAGAAAAAATACATAAAAAATTGAAATCAGAAACTAATAGAGCTATATGGGACCTGGGGGTCAGTCCGACGAAGACGCACTGCGAATCGAGGGGCAGTTCCAGCGTAGAATAGAGACTGAGACGCGCTGGAAGAGCCAGCTAGCCTCCCTCCGGTCATGCGTCTTCAAGGCAATTTTATGGCGGAGCATACGCAACAACCTCTCGGCCTCCTTACCGACCACGCCAGTGGTCTCAAAAGCAAAAGCATTGACCTGTCAGGTACCATCTCCAAAAAGCATTATTTAGTTCCACGGCACACTCTCCCAAACATCTATTGTTGAAGGAGAATTCGGCTTTAATCATTTTTTTCGCTTTTGAAAACATGGTCTCATATACTTCTACGACTTTCCCTATTCCACTTAGACATATACTATTAACTTAGTTAAAACCAATTATTAATTTAAGAGCATTGAGAAGGTATTCAGCACATACCTCTCTGAGCGAGATAGCCCAGTTGACAATTGTCTGTTCGGTCCAATTCAATTGACGTCTGCACAAAGGTATTATGTTCTTTTCGAAACTCCATAGATAGATAAAACGGATACTAAATGCTAAAGATATTCTGGAACCTTCAAACCACGTTCCTTGAATACTAATTTTGATAATTCAATTATTTCAATCCGTATGGTGCCTATAACCACTTTTATGAATTAATTAAAAAAATTTCATTAATTTAATTCAACACTAAAAAGTGGATGTAGCTAACCTACGAATACCCTATATTTTTTCGCAGCTAATCATAATATTTTTTCGCTTATAAAAAAACTTTCATTCTTTAAAGAATGAAGTAAGGTGGATTTTCTATGGAATATCGAATTCAACTAAAAAAATAATAATTTGATGTATTGCTATTTGTTTTTATAATTTTTTTAGTTTCAGCACTGTACCCTTGCTCAGTATAATATAAATTCTTAATTATGTTTCTCCAGTAAAACAACATGTTAATAACCAATTTATGGAAAAATATTTAGTCCGATAAACCCTAATTATTGATAATTTCCTGGTTATTAATTCCTATAACTTCCAGTGCCATAATCTGCTCCTCCGGCAAGTCGAATGGCAGTGAGCATATCCTCCTCTTTTAATTCATTTTTGTAAGAAACGGTTTTTGCAATTGCGTATGGCTAGATTTTTATTCATACAATTTAAACTTCCAAATAAGGTGACAGCTCTGTTCTGTGACCTATTACTTTTCCTTTATTTTTGATTCCAGCCGAAGGTCCAATCCATGTGATAAAGGCAAATTTTAACCTCTTGCTCAATTCGTCCCCAATGATGAAGCACGCATAGCAATATTGTATCTTTTTATCTAATATAATTTAAAATCGCAATACCGTCAAGGCAGTCCAACATATCCTTATAGGAGGACCCGGAATTGCTTATAGTAAGTGATTCATCTGAATCGTAGTCGAGAATCAACCTAATAGAGGTTTGACATTATCAAGTAAAACTTTACCATTTAATATCATTTTTATGATCCATGATTTCTTCTTTCTTCTCTTTTAGGGATGAATCGACGACCACCATTTTAAATGTCGTTCAATTCCATCATTTTATGCTTAATTTATCGCGTTGAATTGCTAATTTTAGAATTAATGAATATTAATTCATTTTTATAGATTTTACCCTAAATTAATTCGAACCCAAAAATTTTAAAGCTAAAATCAAACTCCGTTCTTAATAAACTCTTACAAGATTTTAATCCCTAAAAATTGTGCTGATGGGAAGCTCGTTTTGGCCCGAGTTTGCCGGATTCTGCACTTATTAAGCGTTAGTAGGACGAAATCTTTTGTTAGTCAATGCACGAAAATTTGTTTTCTGTCTAATCAACACCGACTCGCTTGCCTCTGTGCAGGTTGCTGTCAAGGCAGTAATGCTTAGCCAAAAGCTCTTCCTTTCACTTCCATCGGGAATCTGGTAGACAAGGATTTTTTTGAACATCCCAATTTTTCTGTGTCGGGCTGAAGATCCACATTACCATACGAGCAAGGAAAATTTTTTCTACTTGCTCAGACACATTCTCACGCAGAAATCTCGCTCAGTGCTGTCGATTCTGGCAATGCGCTAAGGCAGTCGAGGATCGCAAGATGCTCAATTTCGGCCACGTTTAAAACTCGTTGTTTTTTACTCAAATCGCTTTGAAATCCTCCGGCATCACCGACCCAATACGCTAGGCTTCTTTCGCTCGCTTAGTCCTTGATATCCGTTTGATGCTCGTCGATTCAGTTCTTTCTTGACATTTAGTCAGCGAGAGGTGCTGAATTGCACTTTCTCGAAGGTCTACAGTGCCAGAGAAGAGGAGGAAGAAGAGAAAGAGGTGCATGCATCCTCAGTTCACTTCAAAGACTTTTTGACTGAGTTAGGTAATTGATTAGTTAATTAGTTTTTTTTATTAATAAATTTTGTTATAATTGTTATCTAGAACATTCTTGTTGTTGATGTCTGATCTTACCGTTTACGAATTAGAAAAAATCGTTGCTAAGGGAGTAAGCACTGACGGGGAAACCATTTATTGTGTAAAATGGAAAAATTTTGACGAGTAAGTTCTACTTTTAATTCTTAGTGATCAAAATACTTGGGAACCTGCCGCTAACTTAAGTAAACATTCTATAACGTTGTTCAACAAATCAAATAAAAAAAAGAGATCAAAGAGACCAAGATTGACTACTACAAAATCGCATGCCAAAAAAAGAAAAACAACATCTAGCCAAGAGTCTGTTTCTGATATGTCTTTGCCGACTAATCACGATGCCGATACTCAGACATCGATTTTATATAAAGGAAATATAATTGAAAATGTTATTGGAGCCAGGAAAACTGAGGAAGGATTAGATTATCTTATTAAATGGCATTTTTTATGCTTATTTGTAGGAAGGATAATTCAGAACCAGAGTTCGTCTCGTCGTTGGTTGCTAGAGATTTGTGGCCTAATGAAATTTTTGATTTTATGCTCCAACATATCTCATGGGCTGAAGATTCCGAATAACTTTACTTTCTTCCTTTGTAAGAATTTTCTTTTGTGTCATTTTTACCTTGAAATTAACTTATCAAATTAAATTTCCTATTTACTCTTGTAAAGCCATTTGTGTCTTCTTGTGATTCTATAGAGCCCTGGTACCTCAAAGCTTACTCATTTTTGCCTTTGACAATTTCTTAATCAGAGTCTGAGTCATGACTAAAGAAATTTGTTATATTTTTTAGGTTAGTTTACATTTATGAAGAAAGAGTTTAGAAAGTTAGAGTACTTTTTAAATTTTGTTTCAATAGCAGTAATTTGAATATGCATAAAGTTTAGTCTAAAATCTGGCCAGCTCCATCGTTTTGTTTGTTTCGGAACTGTATTAATAATTTCTATATTTTTTCTATGTTACGTTGAAAGACTTTAATTCTACGATATTTTATAACCTGAGGATCATGAAACTAAATACATTTTCTTTGAGGTCAGTTACTTTTATAATTAAATTTCTCAAAATTTTATTTCCATGACAATGAGCTTTTTAGAGCAAAAACAACTTGATCAAGATTTAATTCGATATTTTAAAAATAACAGCCTTCCAGAGATTTACGAGGTTTGTTATTATAAATTTAAACAACCAGGCTATTCTTACGGGACTAGTCGTTGTTCAACCGAAAGATCACATTAAATTTATAATAAACTGCATTAATATCTTACGTAAAACTGATATTTCAAAATCCCGGCATGAAAAAATATTTTTATATTCTTTAGATACATGTTTGTGGAAGATAGTCTCAAGCCAAAAATTTCAAAAATGATTCGAATCGAGGTCGCTTCCATTTTTTTCCCAGACAATGAATACGAGGTATCTATGTTTCCTAAATGATCCAAAGCCTTCCGATGAGTCTAAAAGAATTGCCTGTGCATATTACATGACTAAAATAACACAAAAATATTTCAAGTAGTTTTTTTGATTTGATTCCAAGTAAGTTGATGCAAAATCATATTCGAGAATCTTACAAGAAAAAAATTAGAACAATCATGAAGAAAAGAGTTGACGAAATGGTTCGGAAAAAGTGTTTACTTTTTTATTTCAAAACAATAAAGGTCAGGTTTATTTTTATAAATTAGGACAAATATCTCGAAATCAAGGGACGGAGAATAAGTAAATATTAAATATATATTTCAGTGTCTTTATCCATCATGAAAAAGGTTGTAACTCAATCTGTTGGTCGTCTTATGATTACTTTATGGCGCCAACAAGTTCAGGAGACCAAAAATACCCGCGAATATTTTGAGGTTTTACGATTATCCAATTTTTAATAGAAACTCGAAATTTCCGATATTTTAAATACAGGAAGTTGTTCTCAAGATTTGGTATCTGGGGACGATGAGATCTCAATGCTTCCCATATCTTTGAGCACTGCTGTAAATTATGTTGTAAGCCTCAATTTTTGGTTAGATCTTTTCTTATTTGGACTTTCGCTCTCTTCTTCGTTGTGAATCAGTTTCCCGTTCTTGGAACGCACTTATACAGTCAAATACTTTATTGAGCAGAGTTGATTTGTTCAATTAATATTTTAGATAAATTTTAGCGGATTTGACCATTTGTTAATATAATATGTTATAAATAATTATTTAGGCAAACCGATTCTTTCGTGTGTAAACAACTTAGACGGGCTCGTCCATTTTTACTTTCTTTGAATTTAAAAAATTCTTTTATAAAAAGAGCAACTTTTCTAGAAATTGGATTTTGTCTAAACATCATAGACCTCAACGTGTCCAGTTGTCGGAATATCACTGTTTTCATAATTGGTAATTTACATGTTTATAGAACACTGAAATTATCAATATTGTCAAATCATGCACAAATCTTACCTATTTAAACATTTCCTATACAAATTTATCAGATGCTGCACTTAAGGCGATTTCAAAGTATTTTTATTCATAGAATCTTTTTAGAGAATGTAAAAGATTAAAGTTTCTGAACATAGCATGTTGCGCTGAAATAACCGAAAAAGGAATCTATTTTCTTTCGAGGGGAGTTATGAGCAAATTTTTGACGTATCTTGATATTTCTGGATGCGGGCAGGTTAAGGTGAATGAAATACAGTATAGATCACTTACAAAGGTTTCTATGAATTAGCCAATGGATGCGTAAATGTAAAAACTTTAATAATAAATCAAGTTCCGGGAATTACTGACGAGTGTTTAAATGTATTGTTTAAATTAATATTTAAGTGCATTGGAGAAAAAATGGTACAAATCGAACACATTTCTCTCATCGGGGCTAGTCGTCTGACTGATCAAGCATTTCAATATTTGTGTGGAAATCTCAGAAACCTCAAAAAAATAGAAATTGGACGTAATTTTTTGTTCTTTTTTAAACATTAGATAACAGTTTCATAACTAATGAAATGTTAAAATTGACTCATTTGAATATCAAATCTCTATCTTCCTTAAATTTAGTTGGCTGTTTTTCCCTGGATGACAAAGGAATGAAAATTCTCAGTTTTCTCCCAAATTTAAGAATTCTTAATCTTTCAAATTGCATTCGGTTTTTTTAACTTTGTATAAATTCAAGAATTTCTGATACCGGTGTTAGAAACATAAGCGAAGGACCTCATGGATCTCTCCTGACCGATTTGAATCTCACCAACTGCTATTTAATTGGAAATACGGCAATTCAGTCCATATCTCGAAGGTTCCATATAATTAATTTTAATCCAGGTGCTTGGGACTTGAGAATCTAATTCTATGTTATTGTGACCAAATAGGCTCACAAGGATTAGAATTACTATCAAATCTTAATCAATTAGTGACGTTGGATCTTTCTGGGTGTTCCTGCACTGATCAGGCAAATCATATATTATATTTACTGACTAGACACTTTCGGCACTCAATTCCAACCGAATGCTTTCATCACTTACTTTATCTGATTGTTCGTCTATTACGGATTATGGGCTACAGAAATTAACGTATCAATATTTTCAGTTAGAACATCTTAGTCTTGCGAACTGCTCAGTCTTTATTTGTTTTTTCATTTTTTTAGAAAATAACGGATGCAGGAATCAAAATATTATCTCTTAATTGTAAATATTTAAAGACTCTAAAACTATCTGGTTGTTTTGGGGTAGGTAAATTATTTTATTTACCTTATAGCTTACTGATATGACTATAAAATGTATATCGACTGTTTGTTCTCATTTGACAAAACTAGACTTATCTGGATGCCATTTGCTTAGGTATGAAATGTACAAAATCAAAATATTAGTAACCGAGCCCTCAAACTGCTGATGTTCGGCTGCAAACAATTAGAACATTTACGATTACTTGGATGTACTGCAATTACCCCGTTTTCACAAATTACTTAATTTTAGGAAAAATGCAAAAGCTATCACTAACGTGATTAAAACTGTGGAATATTCTCTTTATAATCAAAATGATAATACTTTTTAAATAGTTTTGATTAATATTTCATGGATGATAAACTAATTAAATGCCGATATTCATTTCTAATTACGATATAAAAAATATTTATAATAGTAAATACTATTTTTTTATAAAAATCCAGTTTAACATTAAAAATTTAATAAATTCAAAATTAAAACAGAAAAATAAAAAACTCCTGAACGGATTTTTTCAAGGAAACCATTATGGAACTAAAATTTTACTGATATTTGTCAGCGACCAGTGTACTATTCTTTGCCGTAGTGAATATAAAATCCTGCGATAAAGAAAAACTTTGAAGATCGTCAAACCCTTATGCATCTTTCAATAGAGCTATGTGTGGTGAAATGATATCATGTAGTTAGATTTACTCAAAAAAAGTAAAACATCAATCAATTTAAACAATTATCTAAATCCAATTATATGATTTCAATTCACCACATAACTATATTATCACATAGCTTTGTAGAGCCAGGAAACTATCCCAGTGTTCATTAACGATTATTCGGATGTTGAATCATTTGGTTACTTATACTTTTCTAAGATTTTTGTAGAAACAATTGCCAGAACGCAAAAAGTTAGTGGTAAAATTATTGATAGGATAAAAAACTTTGAATTCAACCGCAATCACAGATTATGATAGCGAGAACCACAAATATTAAATTGGAATAGAGAACCCTCTTTATCGCATCTGGAGTCTCTCGGGTCATTAGAGTGCGATCCAGATGGGACTAAGAATGTCACTCATGCATCTAATTTTTGAAAACTTTTCAAATTTCTGTAAACTTAACCAGCTAACTTAAAATGAAAATAGCAATTCTTTTTTTCTTTTTGAATGACAGTTACCATAGCAATATAGTAATTTGAAGAAATTCGATTCTATTGAACTTTAAGATTTTTTAATAGTTATTGCTTTATCCATTTCGTATAAAAATTTTCGAAAAAATATGTCAATTTTATTCTACGTAATTTGACATTCGTTCGGAGAAAAAATAAATTCCAATAACGCCGGTAATAAATAGTTAATTTTTTAATTTTGCAAGCGTCTGTTTTGAATGACATTAAGACTTGAAATAAAAGAATCAAGAGGGACTCTGAGATACAACGATAACTTTCAGGTAACTTCTGAATGTGAGAGAGTTAATAATGCCATGAAAGGCAGAGGTACATTTATAGAATGGCTAATAACGTTTAGGCACAGATGAGAGTACTCTTAGTGAGTTTCTGAGCAATACATCAAATTATCAAAAGCAACTTGTTGCCAGCCAATATAGCAAGCTATATAATAAAGTATCATGTGATACAAAATCCTCTATAAGGACTTGAGTGAACAAATCAAAAGTGAATTGAGTGGAGATTTTAGAAGACTTGCTTTGGCTCTAATGAGGTCGGATAACGAAAATTCCCAAGAGAATATTGTTTTAGCCACAAAAGTTAAAATCTTGGTTTAAGAAGAATGTAGGGAATTGGAACTAATGAAACACTTTTGATTGCCGTTCTGCTAACTAGAACGAATGCAGAAAGAGCAGAACTTATAAGGACATTTAATTCTAGTCAATTTAATAACATTCATTTTTAGGATCTAAAAAAACATTACAAGCTCTTATCAAATCAGAAACAAGTGGAATTTTGCGGACCTTCCTCACTGGATTAGTTGAAGTATGATCATAGTTATAATTCAAAATAGAAAGACAGGGATGAGTTATCCGATTCAGATAATCAAAATTATATCTATAACAATAACGCTGAGCAGTTAGTTGACAGAGAACTTGCAAGACAGCAAGCAGAGAGCCTCAATGAACTTTTCAACACAAAAGGAAAGATTAAGGACACCAGCTTATTTAATGAAATCTTTGTCGATCAAAACCGATATCAGGCTGCGGCTTGCATTCAGGAATATCGAGCTGTATTCAAAAATTTTTGAAATTCTTAAGTTATCGAACAATGATTTTTTAAAGTCAGTCAATAATAAAGTTAACAGTGATGCTCAGAAACTATTGGAACTTGTTTGTAAGTTAAACAAAAATTAAATTCTAGACTCGTGGACTATCCATCCAGTAGGATTCTACAGTTCTCTTCTACAGAAATCTTTTCAAGGGACCGGGACCGACGAAGATTTGTTGAATTTTGTAATTGTCAGTCGACGCGAGGTGACGGAATTGTAGTTTTGACATATAGAGGGATTTATTGAATATTTCTGAGGAATATGAGAGATTGACTGGAAAAGCACTTTCTAATTCGATTCAAAGCGAGTCTTCTGGCGACTATCGCAAATTACTAATGAGCCTTATCTGTTAATCTTTAATCTAACTAACAGTAACTTTATTAATTCCTAAAATGGTTTTTGGTGCAATAATTATTTTATTAAAAGTTCAGTTTATTGCTTTTTCACATGTTAACATTTAATCAATTTTTTGATTAATTTGATGTACTTTTTATTTTTAGTTGGATTAATACAGACCTGATTTATAGTTTAAGGGTTCTGGGGTTAGGGAGATTAAAAATAAAAACGACCTTTATTAATAAAAAGAAAATAATTAATTGCCTAATTAAATACTGACCCTTTGAAGTGGGGAGGGTGTGGCACTAATGCACCTCCTTCCCTTTTTTCTCCTTTTCTTTAAAAGTAGAAATAAATTTATGTACAATAATATTAGATATCTTACAAAAAACAAATGAATGTTCATATTTAAAAAATAGATTATTTTATTAGGGACAATGGGATTGCAAACCATTCCGATTTTTTTCATGCTGAATTCTGAATTACGGAAACCCCGAAGTCTTAAAATAGATAAATTGTAAAGAAACTTTAAAAAAATATGATAATGCGTATAAGTTTAAATACAATGCATATACTTTTGCTATATCAACGTAAATTGTTCTGCTGGATAGAGTTCAGGATTTTTTTTGAATATGGAAACCAATCTTAGTAACAATCGTTCTAGCTTGAAAAATCTCCCCAAAAATCCAAAATTCTAAAAAATAATCAAAATTGTGAGAATTCAAAAAGATAAAAAATCAAAGTACTTAAAAAATAGATGTCTTGTAAACTTTGGCAAAGAAACAGGAGAGCTCACTTTTTCTTATTGGGTGTAGTTTTATTAATCAAAAAGGTCTATGCTGACAAATTTATAACTAAAATTTCTTTACTATTTTGTTAAAAAGCGATTTACCTTAGAGCGTGCCATATATTTAAATCTTTTTCCATTTTTGGTGATTTTACCCCTCTTCGTATAACATGTCAACATTTTCTTTAACTTTAAAACGTTTTGCGATTTTTCGAAGGTTTTCAAGAAGAACCACCAGAAGTTTAGTCCTTGCTTCTAAAATAAAGTGGTTCTCAATGGCAGCGTTTATAGATGTGACCAAATAGCTTACGGATGTCGAAAAATCGTATTTCACCTATAATATGAAAAGAGATGTATCTTAAATTATTCAATAATTTTGAAATTGAAAAAATATTAATCACAGCTGAACTTGTCTAAACCGGACCCTAACGATATTGTGAAAATCTTCCGGTTTATGAAGGTGACTACGTAACTGGCAGCTGGTTGATTTTGAATCTCCAGGATGATGAGATTTTCTAATAACAAAAAGTTCAAGTTTTTGTCTATATCATTGCAGGAAAACATGACTGTCAAACGCTTCTTGGAGAGCTTATCATCAGACTTATTGGCACTTTTGTCCGAAAGAGTTTTGTCAAGTGAATTTAAATTGAAAAAGAATTAAAAATTGAGACCGGAAAAAACGGGCAGTATAGGGAGAGATCCAGTTGATCAGAGGCAAATTTACAATTTACGCTTGAAAGGTGAGATACAAAAACGCAAACACATTGATAAAAATTGGAATTGTCGATCAAGATTTATTCAATTAAGTAAAGGTTCGAAAAATAACATAAATACGATTTGCCTGCCATTGAGTTCTTGTAATGCACAAATAAATGATATAAATAATACCTTCGGGACTGAGATGTGATGGAATAGTCAAAATTGTAAAAATATCACTAGGACAAAGTTAAACTGAAAAAAATTTCCGTGCTTATATTTAAAGCACCGTTACCTAAAAACACTGCCAGTATGCAAGAAGATAACAAATATGAGGTAAACATTCTTGACAACTTGCAGAAGAAAGCTGATAAAATGAAACCAATAAGAGTAAACGGATTAAGAATTAAATAAAATCAATTTAAAAGAGTCTCGTAAAAGTTTTCTGCTGGAATTTGATAGCAATGTATCTTATGATATAAAATTTATCTGAACAGCTGGTGTTCTCATAGGCAATAAAATGATTTGTTTAGTGGTCCTATTTATCATTTGAATAATTTATATAAATATTTTTTTATTGCTAAATCACGAAACATTATTTCTGAGGCATTTTTAAGGCGCGTGTGAGATTAAATTAAAAATCAAAATATTTAAAAAATATCATTCTAACGTTAAATTAAAATGATAAAAACGACAAACAGATAAGATACGACATCAACGAATAAAGAACATTGCTGAAAAAATTAATTCTATAAAAAAACTTAAAAATGGATCTTTTTAAATGTAAAATTCGTTTTAACAACTTAAAATAAATTAATTTTAGTGCAGTCATTATTCACTATGCTGGTCAGCTGTATCTCCTGCAAACTGCATAAAAATAAAAACACTAACTCATTTTTAATAAACTATTCTCAAGTTTATTTGAAATAAGTATATACAATTTATTATTTTATGTGGACTATTAGACTCATTCATTGATTAAGAAGATTAAATTAAAACTTTTTAATCTTTATTTGTCAAGCAACGATTATTGAATTTAATTTAAAAAGGTCATTGGAATGAATCAAAATAATACTTTGAGTTTCTTTAGTACTAATGATTAAATAATGCCACAATTGGCACATAAATCAATAAAAAATTCACATTGCTCTTGTAGCATTTTGTAACAATTACATGTCAAAACATTGGAACGATTTGTACTGTTAATAATAAAATCAAATACAAATTAGATTAATTTATATTTTTTAAATTTATTTAAAAATTAATATTTTTGATTTTGTTGCTAACCTCAGTTTAACTATGGTTGCTCGAAAGGAAACTAAACATTTTGTTAATAGCGAAATGGTTTTTTAATCAAATATATCCACAGACAATCAGTGACTACTACGAAAAGGAGGACTATCAGTACGGGCCAGAAGATGAATGCAGAGAAGTCCCTCTTTGGTATTCGGTCCACAGCTATTGCGTATTCGTCATAATTTACCTACTCGGACACCTACGCGATTTTTTAGAAAAATATGGTCTAACCAAGCACAAAAAAATAGAAAAGGAGATTCCTGTATTTAGTCGATAAATGTACATAAAAAGGGTTTCAGATCACTTTTGAGAAATTTCGAAAGTTTCTACATACGAAATATTTATTTACGAGCAAGAAGCTGCTTTGAGAGAGTTATCCGCGGACCTCCTGGAGTTGTGTGTAATATGGCGGAGAGATATAGCGACGATGGAAACATTTCTTTTAAATTTACTGGAAAAATTCTTAAAAATTTAATAAACATGGGATCCTACAATTATTTGGACTTTGCCCAACCGGAATCGACTTCTCCTACATTTGAAGCAGTGGCAGAAAGCATAAAGAAATATGGAATAGGAACGTGTTCTTCGTTTTCGGAATTGGGAGATTTCGATGCCCATGAAGAACTGAATACAACAGTGGCAGCATTTTTGGGGACCGAGGCTGCAATTTCTTTTCCAATGGGATTTGCCACGAATGCACTAAACATTCCCTGTTTGGTAGGAAAGGTTGAATTTCTGGGTTCATTTTAGGGAGATCTCATCATATCCGACCAACTCAATCACATGTCCCTCATTTTGGGATCTCGTCTCTCGAAGGCGACTATAAAAATCTTCAAAACCAATGACATGGATGATCTTGAACGACTTCTCCGTAGTTCCATAATACACGGACAGCCACGAACACATCGTCCCTATAACAAAATACTGATTATTGTGGAGGGGATTTACAGGTTTTCCCTTTTTATTTATTGGCCATAAGTATGGAGGGTACAATTCTCAAACTACCGCGATTGATTAGTCTAAAGAAGCAGTACAAGGCATATTTATTTATCGACGAGGCTCACAGCATTGGTTCCCTTGGGCCTCGTGGAGGTGGAGTATGTGATTATTGGAATGTGGATCCCAGAGAAGTCGATATCCTCATGGGTACATTCACAAAGAGTTTTGGTGGATGTGGTGGATATCTTGCTGGGTCACACTCATTTATAAACTATATTCGGAATAATTCGTGTTTTATGGACAGTACCACTATGCCACCTCCAGTAGCAACTCAGATCTCCAAGGCAATTCAGATTATACAGACGCCGTCTGGAATTGAGAGATTAAAGTCTTTAAAACGGAATCTCAGCTATTTCCGGAGAAGACTAAAGGAAATGGGATTTCTTGTTTACGGACACAGGGATTCTCCTGTCGTTCCCGTTGTGTTTTCGTCTCTGGCAAAAATTGATTTGATTGGCAAGTATAGCTTGGATTCTGGATTGGCTTTGACTTTGGTTGGTTCTCCAGCCACTTCACTGATGGGGGCAAGAATTAGATTTTGTATATCTTCTGGACATACGCGGGAAATGCTTGATAAGGTTTATGAATACACTAATATCAATAGACTCTGAGGGTAATGGACGAAATGGGAGACTTTTACTCCTTCAAGATGAGCTAGTTTAACATTTATTTAATTACTCTTTCTTTTTGCTCATTTTCATTTAAAATTTTTTACCATTTCACTATTAATCTCATTTAAAAACTTATATTTTGTGATATTTGGTATATAAGATAGTGAAACCTGTGTTTTTGTTAACACGTAGCTGTTTAAAAATGGATAATCAAAGTTAAGTTATTGATTTTCCTGTTAGTGGTTTAGAATGACGTAGTTACGATTATAATTACTTTTGTTTTAAATAAGAAATATTTGGACTTGGGTCTTTACTTAAATAGGAAGAGTCCCCCCTTAATTGCCATTGCTTGGCGGTTTTGTTGTATCTTACAATATGACATAAAGATTACGGATTCTCTGAAATTGAACACTCGATTCGATGACATTTTCCATCATTTCTTGGCATTTTCCATTGGTACTCCTGATATTTTGCTCTGTTTTCGGATAGATATGACGGGGACTTGAGTTCGCTGATTTCTTTTTGCCATCGCAGCTTAAGCGAATCTAAAATTCCAAATTTCATTCCATTTCCTTTTATTTTTGCCCAAAATTCAAACCTTCTGCAGGATAATCTGATTTTTCAGGAATCCAACTCATTGAATTTGTATTCCATTTTCTCTTTGGAGGAATTCGACTATTTTGAGATCTTCCGTTGTAATACTCTTCATACCAAGTGATATAAGGAGTATTAGGAGATTCTTGGTTGCCAAATTCAAAAAACTATTTCGATTAAAATAAAAATTATTAAAATACATTTCTATTAGTATTTTCCAACGGTCTTTTTACGCAGTTTCTTTTTAAAACGTTTGGAGAAAGAATATTAAAGTCTTGGTCATATGTTGTATTACTTTTGTAATCATTTTTTATCCACTGATATATGATAGAGATTTATACCTGCAGTCTTTCTTCATACCAATTTCCAATAAGAGCATTTTTTGTGTAACGATTTTTGTTAGAATCTAAAAACATTTGGTATCCATAGAAAATATTTTATTAATTTTTTTTATAAATAACCATTAATGATATTAAATTAATTAAGATCGATTAATTGAAGGGAAGCCCAGCAGCCTGGCGGATTGCCAAACTGTTTCCCCGGATAACGGCGATCGAGAACCGTTGCAATAACTAGTTTTAAATAATATTTATTAAAAAAATTCAATTGTGTAATTCTAACTTATCAAATTGTTATCCCTGAAAATGTAATGACAGAGTTGATAAAATTATTTTATATTAAATGTTTTCATAAAATATTGTTTTAAATAATATTAACATTATATTAAAAATTTATTTTTTACCTGAGAATTTATTAGATATTTATATTTTAAATCTGCGGTTGTATGAATAATATTGGTAAATATTTAACTCTGGGGGTCGCTTCTACTCTAGCATTCAGTTTATATCCAATTAAACACAATCCTACTAATTCTGAATCAACGAATGAAAAAATTTCTACAAAGTTAATCAATCGCGACTCTTACTCTGACATAATTTCAAAGTCCAAAGATTACTTACAATATACTAAAGTCGTAAAATGTTGATTCTCTAGTTTTTTAGTTAAAATATGGACTTCCTTGTATAGCTATTTCCGTTTCCGTGAATGGTTCTATTGTTTGGGCAGAAGGTATTTTTATTTTTGAAGTGAGCAATTAGGGCTAGGATACTCTGATATCGAAAACCTAGTCGAGTGTAAACCAGAAACAGTTTTTAGAATTGGGAGCATCAGTAAACCCTTGACTGCTGCAATTGTCGGGAAATTAATACAGGAAGGACTTTTATCTTTAGACGATCCTATTTCGAAGTACAATATTGACTGGCCCGCTAAATTCATTGACGGAAATGAAGTAAAATATGTTCAAATTATATAACTGTGTTCTATTACGTGTCGACACCTCATGTCGCACTCGAGTGGAATCCGCCACTACAATAATCCAACTTCTGAAATTGACGAATTTCACATCAAACAGTGTTACAAGGACGTGAAAAGTGCACTTACCCTATTTAAGGATGATCCTTTACTTTTTATTCCAGGTTGATTTTGAAATGATTTTGGTCCTGTATAGGAACGAGAACCCATTACAGTACTTTTGCTTGGACATTGGTATCAGGGATATGTGAGTCTGTAACAAAAAAATCGTTTCCATCACTTCTTAGAGAACTTTTTGATTCTCTTTCAATGAACGACACTTTTCTCGATAAAAACGACACAATAATTTTCCACAGAACTCGGTTGTAATTGAAATTAGTACTATTACATATAGATATTACAAATTTAATTCTTGTAATGAAATCGTGAACTCACCATACGCTGAATCGACTCATAAATATGCGGGAGGTGGAATTTTGTCATCAGTTTTGGACATAAACGTGTTTGCCAATGCTATGCTGGAGAGTTATGAAGCTAATTCAAATAGTTATCTATCTGCTACCATTGTTTCTGAACTGTGGTCCCCACATTATAAATCAAAGAAAGACTATTTTGGACTTGGATGGTTTATTTCTGATCATCCACGTGCCCCAAAGTATATTTACCACACAGGATGTTCAGTTGGAGGCAGTTCTGTGGTACTAATACAACCTACGGATAAAAATTCACAAATTCGTGGAGTTGTATGTATAATGACTAACGTTGATGGAATCAATTTACTTAGCAGTGCAAAAAGAATTGCTTCTGACTTTTTTAAATGAAATTTTTTATTCATTATTTCATATTGGTGATATTTTTATTAAACGCGATTGTTTTATACTATACTTATAGATAGAATTCTTTTTAGGTCGTATTTTTAACTACACTTAATTATAACTCATTCTGGTCAGTAAAATAAGATTTTAATCAATGTTTTTATTTCACCTGTAAAATTACACTGAGATTATAAAGTCTGAACTAGCAAAAATAACAGTAAATTAAAAATCGAATCATTTTTGTACAAATCAATTTTTGATAAACACTTTTATATTCTTTCTATATCGCCCATTCAAGTATAATTGGCTATAGAAAGTCTGTTGTCCAACAGATCGGTAAGCAATTTCTTTTGATGATTGGAACCAAAATTGTTTTGCAAGCAAGCACGTCTTTGTTTTACAAATAAGCAACATTGTGACTTTTCTACTAGTCTCAAAATAGAACAAAATAAAATCAACACTAATAGAAAATAAGAGCATTCCAACTTCTTAATTTCGATAATTCGCACCCTCATATCTTTGCCCCGATCCCAGTCAAGACGTCGGGAGTCCCAGAACTAAAAAATTCCTTATTAAACTGGGGGACCTGGCAAGCAGAAAGAGAAATGATTATCGGGAACGGACATGGCTTTCCAACGCATATCAATAGCCATCTTGCGTGGGAATTGCTATTCCATCTTATCTCCTGCTGCTACTTAAATATTAAAAACTAAATAATATTTTACATTTCAAAAAAAAATTTCGATAATTATGGGATAACTACCACTCGTTAACAACGAAAACAGAAACCATTTGGCAAACGTCCTGAACAATGTAACGTTTTAAACAGATGTCTTTCTACTTCTATAAAAAGAGCACCGAATAAATAATCCAAAAAATGCTAATTATCTCAACTTTGAAGATACCAGTTAGTGTAATAATTAGGGCAATTTAAGTGTTTATTTATTTTATTTAACCGCCAAGACCACAATAAAAATCAAACAAAAGTCACGTGACCCCGATGCACTCGACCAGGGACCTCATCTTCGCTCAGTGATCTTTCCACGAGCCCACACAAGATCGCACCGGGCAGCAGGCCGTTTTTAACGGGGCATTTGCAAACAGACTGAGCTTTAGCTTGATCAGGTCTTCCAGAGGAGCCGAACCGGAGTGTTTGTTATCGTGCGACCAATGATCGGTTAATCTGAGGGCCCTTTGTTGGACCTTCTCGATTCGCCTTTTGTTGGACCACGATAACCGCGGAACCCATGATCCGCAGGCGTAGGCAATAGATGGTTCAAAGCAGTGGTTCTCAAGAATTTTGAGCCAGGGGCCGCAAAAATCAAATTTTTTATTTATAGGGGCCGCACATTTCTTTGTCAACTTAATGAAGATAAGATATTTGTTATTTCAGGTTGAACTGAAGAAAATACATATGATTTTTGTTTTACTGTATACATGGAATTTAGAGTTGCGTCCTATCGCCGCGCATTTGTTATATCAATGAATGAAAGAATTTATAAACTACTTTGTCATATTTTCAAAATCTGGTACGATATTAGATGTCGAAATCCGCAACATCTGATCTAGATGGATATCCGTGAGTTCATTGTGGTATTATTTCCTAATTTTAGTATCGTTACTTAGAGGTAACTTGTGTGCAATATCGAAAACAGCGGGCGAACAACATTCCGATGCAAATATTTCGATTGCCGTTTTATATAATTCGCCATCAGAATAAGGCTTCATATTTTTAGCCAATAGGTAACTAATTTTGTATGATGCCAGGTTAATATTAGACGAATATGTCCCACTTTTGAAAGTGGATGATCGCTTTAAATAATCTTCTTTCATTTGTTTTAGTTTTTTCGTCCGAGAAACACCAGTGAATTTTTCATAAAGAATAGAGTGGGAACGGTAGTGCCGTTCGATTGTATACGTTTTTAAAGTTACAATAATAGAATTGCATATTAGGCAAAAAGCCTTTCCATTGACCTCAATAATGAAATATTTTTCTTCCCAGATGAGTTTAGAAATCCTATTTTCCTTGGGAATTTTTCGAAAACGTTTAGAATTCGACATCACAACAACAAATAAAAAAACCTGACAAAAAATAAAATATTTATAGAAACATAAACCCCTCAATTAAATCCTAGGGGCCAGGAAATCTTTCAGGAATAGGTTGAATAGGGCCCTTTTAATTTTACATTCTACTTTTGTTCAATGCTAATTTGAATTATAGATTTACTCATGTGGCGCCGAGTCATCAGACAAAAATTAATATTTAGCTAAAAATAAATAATAAAAATATCGATGGTACGTGCGACAAAAATGATATACAATTTATTAAAATACAATTTATTTCAGCGATACAATTGCCTTGAAGACCCATGACCGGATGGAGGCTAGCTGGTTCTTCAAACACGACCCGGTCTCTATTCTACGCGGAAACTGCCTCTCGATCCGCAGTGCGTCTTCGTCGGACTGACTCCCAGGTCCGATGTAGCTCTACTAATTTCTTTTTTCATTTCATTAAGAAGAAGGTTGGCATTTGAAGTTTGTAAAAAAATTTATCAAAATAATGAGATCGATTTTCATGAGATCGATTATGTCTAAATTATCATATTGATTATGTCTATACGTAAAATAAAAATCAATTATTCTATAAAAAGAAGGAAGGATAATCATGCGTATTTTTTAGAGACTGAATGCTGGACAAAGTCTTTGCGCAGTTTTCATTTATTTATTGGAGTTTTATGTATTTTAAATTCCATCACATATGCACATTATATCCGTTATTTTTTTGCTAGTGTTAAGATTAAAATTATTCAATTCATGACTTTAATAAATTCAAGGGTAATAGTTCTTTTATAATAATAAAATAAATCATATCAAGAATATGCATCATGATTTTTAAAGTCAAATTTTCATTTATCATATAATTAAAAAAATGTATACATTCAAAAATGTATCTAAATCACAATTATCCTATAAAAGGAAAAAGGGATAATTACGTGATTTTTTATTTGACCTATAAAGTAGGGGGGCTAAGACTGCAACCTGCTCGTGGTGCCTCTTGCATACCAATTAATTAAATTGGTTACTAATGGCAGTAAATATTCATACGTTCATCAAATCTTGCGGCGGGGCATTAATAATATATTTTAAATTCCATCACATATAAAATTGTTTAATTTATGACTTCAATAAATTCAAGCTTAATAGTTTTTTACAATAATATAATAAATCATATCGAGAATATGCATCATGATTTCTAAAATCAGATTTTCATTTATCATATGATTAAAAAAATGTATACATTCAAAAATGTATCTAAATCACAATTATCCTAGTAAAGGAAAAAGGGATAATTACGTGATTTTTTATTTGACCTATAAAATAGGGGGGCTAAGACTGTAACCTGCTCGTGGTGCCTCTTGCATACCAATTAATTAAATTGGTTACTAATGGCAGTCAATATTCATACGTTCATCAAATCTTGCGGCGGGGCATTAATAATATATTTTAAATTCCATCACATATAAAATTGTTTAATTTATGACTTCAATAAATTCAAGCTTAATAGTTTTTTACAATAATATAATAAATCATATCGAGAATATGCATCATGATTTCTAAAGTCAGATTTTCATTTATCATATGATTAAAAAAATGTATACATTCAAAAATGTATCTAAATCACAATTATCCTAGTAAAGGAAAAAGGGATAATTACGTGATTTTTTATTTGACGTATATTAATAGGGAGGCTAAGACTGCAACCTGCTCGTGGTGCCTCCTGCAAACCAATCAATTAAATTGGTTACTAATGGCAGTCAATATTCATACGTTCATCAAATCTTGCGGCGGGGCATGAATAATATATTTTAAATTCCATCACATATAAAATTGTTTAATTTATGACTTCAATAAATTCAAGCTTAATAGTTTTTTACAATAATATAATAAATCATATCGAGAATATGCATCATGATTTCTAAAGTCAGATTTTCATTTATCATATGATTAAAAAAATGTATACATTCAAAAATGTATCTAAATCACAATTATTCTATAAAAAGGAAAAAAGGGATAATTATGTGATTTTTTATTTGACGTATATTAATAGGGAGGCTAAGACTGCAACCTGCTCGTGGTGCCTCCTGCAAACCAATCAATTAAATTGGTTACTAATGGCAGTCATTATTCATACGTTCATCAAAATAGTTTTGCAAAATTTATTTGACCATTAATGAGTGGGTGGGCTAAAAATTGCAACCTGGTCGTGGTATTCCCTGCAAACAAATTATTTCAATTAGTTACTAATAACATTCATCATTTATACAAATATAGCTGTCAAAAAAATTGCTGCGTATCTGCGACAATTCTAGTTTATTTCTTTATTAGAGTTTTATGTATTTTAAATTCAATCACATACACACATCATATCGGTTATTGTCTTTGCTTGTTTTAGATCAATGTATTTTTTTAATCTTATATAAAATATTTATGAAAATATCTTTAAATATGAAGATCGTTAAATATTTACCAAGTTGCAAGGCTGTGATGGTTTGTATAATTTCTTTCTAAAGAAGAACTTCATAAGTCAATTTTCGAACTGATCCGTGGAGTACCCCAGGTCAGAAATTTTTATGAATAGTATACGTAAAGTGCTGGTAATTATTATTCTAAAAGAATAAAGCCTCATACGGAACTATTTATATCAGTTTTCTATGGCGTTTTCATTAAGGAAGATCGACTTCTGACATTTTTTAGAGCAATAGATGACAATGTTCCACTATTCAAAGGTTCAGGAATGCAAAAAAATGGAATTGATATGTCAAGAGCTATTGATTTTATCAAGAATAGTTTAAAAATTTTAGAGATAAAAACGACAGGTACAGTCCGACCTCTAAATGGGGCACTAAGTGCCTCAAATCAGAGGTTTCCCCAAAAAAGAGGTTTTTCAAAAAGCTCAATAAATAAAGAAAAAAAACATTATTTTTTAAAATAATCAGTTAATTTTTCTCCATATTTATATTTATTTTTAATTCCTAATGACACTTTCTTTCTGAATTCATAAAAATCATGAAGAAAATCTGGAATCAAATCAAAGATGTTTGTCTCTAAGTTTTCCATCAAACTTAAAATTTGTGATATTGATGGTTCGCAGCTTATATTCTCATAGATATTGGATCATTATCTTCTATTTCATCAAAACATTCATCAATAACATTATTAAATATTTCTTCAGATGATTCATTTATGCAACTCGAGTCTGATGGAGATTGTCGAAAAACCTTTTGCCAGCAGTTATAAATAATATCCGCAGATACATTATTCCAAGCATCTGAGATTATTGTTACCACTTGCCGCAAATTTAATTTGTATAAAAAATCAATTAGACAATTCAAATAATTATCCTTGAAATTTTTAATGATTCCAGCATCCAATGGTTGAAGTATTGGTGTCGTATTTTTTGGTAAAAATAAAAAATCAACGTTGCTAAATGTCGATATTTTGTGGCAAGCAGCGTTATCTAATAACATTAAGATTTTTCTTTTTTGAATAATCATTTTTTCATTAATTTTTTTGAGCCAGGATATAAAAATGTCTCTTGTCATCCACGCATTTTTGGACGAAGAGTATAAAATTCCATAAATTTCGGGAGAAAATTTTTTGAAACATCTAGGATTTCTATATTTTCCGATTATTAATGGTTCAAATTTTTCTCCAGTGTAACTACAGCATAGATGAAGAGTAACTTTATCTTTACTCCTTTTAAAGCCCCGTGCCGAATCACCAGTTTTCACGAATGATTTACGTGGGGTAAGTTTGATAAAAAGAGAAGTTTCGTCACAATTAAAAATGTTCTCCTTTCCATATTGTTCAACTTTGATATTTAATTCTGATAAAAAATTCAAAATTATCGCATGATCAGCAGATGCGGATTCGCCTGACAATGTTCGGAATTTTAATTCATGCCTCTGCTTGAATTTTCTAACCATCCATTTGAAGCTTTAAACTTGTTTAAGCCCATTCTCGAAAAAACAGTTAGGGAAATTTTTTTTAAAAGAGTTCCAGAAACTGGAACATTCTGATCCCTTAGACGCTGAAAAATATCAAGGACTTTTTCATCAAATCCGTTTTTATTTTCACTTAATGATGAGGAAAGAAATCCTTTTTTGATAAATGGAAGAATATTCTTTTTTATACGAAAAATAGTTCCCTTGCTAGTATTGTACATTATGGATAATCTCCTCTCAGAATGTTCTTTCTTTAAAAGATGATCAGCAATCTTCAACTTGGTTTCATAATTCAAAGGCATTACACAAGAAATTTAAAATGAAACGTGTCTTAAAATATTTATTTTTTAAATTGGTATAATTAATTTTATTTAATAAAAAATCAATGACCCAAATAGGAATGTTAAAATTAATTGATTTTTGATAATTTGGTTAAAAAAATTTATAATGCCCCAAAACAGAGTTTTCCCCAAAAAAGAGGTGCCCCACCCCTGGAGGTGCGCCCCAATTAGAGGTCGGATTGTATTGACAATCGAAAAATTAATGTGAAAATTATTAGAAAATAGAAAGATAACATCATTTTGTTAATTGAATGATGTCAGAAATACCAAAATTAACTAAAATTGCGCTTTCCAATTTTTGAAAGCGACAGATGCAGCAACTGCAGCTCCTTTTCCACTCCCGTCTGTAGATAAGCATGTTTTAAACTAAAATTAAATTAAGCATCGAATATTTGTATATAAGAAAATATTTAGTTAAACTATTAATAACCATTTTTTTAGTTAATTGAGACAGTGCTAACTCCATAGTTTTTGAAAAATACTCATGAAAGCGGTAAAGCGATCCATCTACACCAATAATAACAAAATCAGAGTCCGCACGTTCAATAAGTACAGCAAGACCTTGATATTTCTTATAGACCACAACTTACCACAGGCAACCAATCTAGCCGCTCTCTCACTGACAACTTGACAAACAAATTTGAGTAGAGTCAGATACGGCAGACATGGGTCAGTGACCCCAAACTCACAGAAAACCTTACGTGCGTTTGACATATCTTCATCAGGGTCACTTTTTTAATATCATTACGACAATACTTTACTATTTCTGAAACATACTTGGTAATAAAAGACTGAGCCTCGTCTATTTTTGATGAAAAGTTACAGGAAATGCATCCCTCTTGTCTCAATTTGAGTAAAATCTGTCGGACCATCTCTCCCATATAGAAACCAGAAATCATTTTCTCGTATCTTTGTATTGAAATATAAAAAACACATTTGTTGTCCTCTATTTACTGAATTTGAGTCAATGAGCCTGTCAAACTCACTCAATACAAAATCTAATTCTCCATTTACTCCAAAAGCTCCCCATTCCGTGTTTATTATCATCTAATATATTGTTAATACTACCAATACCATGTCGGTATTTTTAATTTCAGATCTATCAGCCATTTCAACGTTTTCTAGTTTTTCTATATATGAAGCATTAGTCCCCGTTCCTAGAAATTCCGAAAAAACAAAAACCAATGATAAGTCCGATTCTTGTTTCGGGATTTTCCAAGGCACATGCGAGTAATGTTCCCACTGTATCATTGACTACAGCAAAACATTTAACATTCAGATCCTAAAATATGTTTTAAAATTAGAAAACCCTTTTTTCGATAGAACAATGGAGTAGTTCGACCACATTCTGACCGACCACACCTTCGCAATTAAAATCCTTGGTCCATCTTATTAAAACAGCGTTATTGAGTCCAGACTGTTTGCAAGGAAAAGAAAAAGTAAATCCCAACGGAATTGGAGAATTATTTGACTTTTTGCTGACGTCAATGCCATTAACAGTGAAGAAACTTTCCATACATGTTGCTATGTGGTCAAAAAGCTAAGAAAATGATAATATCTCAATTCTCACAGTGTCCGCAGTTCCATATCTGGCAGAATAAGGAATTTCAAAGACTTGGTTGAGCATTTTAACTTCTGTGCCGTTCAAATCTATTAACAAAACACGAAAGTTCGTCCCCCCTAAATCAAGAGCGACAAATTTTCCAAGTTCTACAAAATAGTGTTTTTTAAAAAAACCATTTGTAGGTAGATTTGTTACATATGATGGAAACATTTTTATTGAAGCAGTCATGTTTGTTTTTGATGAAAGTCCAGCTTCCATTGCCATTTCCATGCCATCTCGAACTTGAACGTATTGTTCATGAGTTAGGCATAGTGGTTTGACCACATCGTTTATCTGAATACTAACACACCCTTACTTTGGAAATGATTTCTTTTGAGAATAATTGAGCATCCATTATATTAAATTGAATTTATTGAATTTATTTTAAATTCGGTTTACCAGAAAGTACAAAACTACTTTCAAAGTAATATGTTTTATATCAAATTACAATTAAAATATATTTAATTAATTTTAATTTAATTTATATTATTTCATAGTTAATGATTTATTAAGTCAAGTAGAAGGTTCCATGCATCCAATATGCACCCGGATTGACGAGTGATACCGTCGCGGAACCGGATGTCCTCATCGGCCGCACAACAAAAAGTGGGGGGGGGGCAAGATGGACTAGAAGAGACACATGACTTTATTTAGATTAGTTAGTTCCTTGGTTACATGTTTTTTTTCTTCTTGATTTTTCTATAAAAAAATGTGTGGCCAGCCTGGGCGAAATGGACGATATGTCGTTTACATTCGCGGCAGGGCTATTTACGATTTTTTACGAAGTAGCATTAAATTTGATTAATACTTGTTTGAGATAACTATACTTAAAATTGAATCGAGATGGTTTGTGAGCAGATATCTCTTCTGATAGTACGCTCTAACTCTTTCTTGATCACGTTAGCCTCTAAATTAAAGTTACTCATAAACTTTAATGAGACAATTCAAGAATAATTTTTACATTAAAGTAATTCTATCAAATTTATAAATTGATTGTTCAATTTGATCTTGTCAGAAAACGTCATATAGAATGATAAATTTATTAGACAAGTTTAGTCACCATAATAGTTCCTAGATATTGTTATCCTCTAAATAATGTGCACTTTTTTGGGTGTGAAACAGTTTTGCCAATCTGACTTTAATCTGATGTGGCAGATGATCAGTGATGCTTTGTGTGAACTAGGAAATTATGCATTATAAAGAATCTCAAGCATTTGACCTCAATAGATTTAAGATAAATATTTTGAGAGGAATCCAGTGACAGAAATAATATTGTTTCAGTCGATGTATATTTGGAAAAGGATATCTGAACACTCGGACGTACGATGCTCATGAAAAACTGGTTACATTTTACTTTGAACAAATCTTGATATTTTAATTTTTGATTAACTTCAAAGATACTTAACAAAAGATATTAAAATTAATTATTTTTGTAGTCTCGTCATGGGTCGTGTCCATAATTTCCTTTGACATATTTTATCTATTAAATAAAAATTCTTGCTTTACCTCACCTCGATTATTTGATAAATGTTGATTATTCCAGATTGAAGATTCGAATTTATCCAGCCACAACTAAGGGTTTGTTCTACAGTATTTTAAAAAGTCAAACCTATCTCTAATGTGTTATGATAGGTTTCCATACAAGCAGAGGAAATACCTTATTTGATATTTGGACCTGCTCAGACACATTCTCGTAAGAAAATTTCGATCCTGGGCACGCGTCAAGCCAAGCGGGGGATCGCAAAATTATTAAATACGGCCACATTTCAAACTCGTTGTTTTCTACTCCAACCGTTTAAAATCCTCCAGGATCTTCCGCCTCAAGACGCTTCGCTTTTTTCGCTCGGTCGACGGATTTCAAGGATAAGACACGACTCAAGGGAGTCATCTTGGCTCTTGGAACGTCTGTCGATCGATTTTTAACGAGTATCCAAACACTTACCAACTTCCCAAACCCAGCATGGTTTTAAACCATTGCACCCAAAAACTACTAATTTAAAAACACTTTCCCAATTCGTCCTGAACGTCTTCAATGAAAAGAGACCGCTAAAACGAACAGTCCTATTTTTTGTCGACATCTCTAAGGCCTTTGACAGCGTCTCTAAATGTAGTCTCAGCAACAAAATTGACATGACCGACCTAAGCTTAAACTACAAATCCTGTCTTGGAAACTTCTTATAGGGCTTGAGTTACGTCTCCCTCACAGACCATTTTTCTAAGCAACTTTTTTCCAAGCGAGGTATCTCGAGGTTCCGTGCTGTCTTCAACCATGTTCAACCTTTATTTGCACGACTTTCCAGCCAAAGACCCAAAAAACTTCTTACGCAGACATTATTATTGACTCAAATGCGAAAACTACAAAGCCGTTTCCTTCAACATTCAGCAAACACTATACCTCGGTGAGAATTGGCTTATCGAAAAAAGGCTCGAAGCTTTATTCTCCCTTGGTCACCCTATTATCTTTGGGCAGAAACAATCAAACACACATCCCAAGCTATCTCTCTTTGATTCTGACCCTCCGCTATCCAAGCACCCCACTGTTCTCGGATTTACCTTCGATCCAACCATGTTCTTCAACAAACATTTTTCAAACATCTCGGACAAGGCAAACAGGCATATAAACATTTTAAAAACGATAAGTGGTCGCATCACTGGTGCCCAGAACCACTCCTCAAATGAGTTTACAAATGATACCTCCCCCCAGTTCTATGTTACGCAAGTCTCAGCTGAGCTCCTTGTCTATCTACAAGGTCCACTGTAGGACTTCAATCAGTAAAAAACAAGACAATACGCATTAGATCAACACCCATCACCTGTACTGTGAAACCAATTTTCTCCTGATAGAAAAACATCTTAATATGAAAAGAACACAAATCCTATTTACTTGCATAAATCCTACCATTTTTGCACTGGTCTAAAATGCTATCTCTCCTTTATGTAACCTCTGCTGTGTTGACGACCACTCAGCCAATCACCTTTTCCGCTGTCCCGATCATCTTCCTATCCGTAAAAAATTTTTGTTCACTCCCAGAAATCCTTTGGGAGCAACCTGTGAAAACGTTGTTGTTTCTGCTAGCCGCTGGTCTCAGACCCTGACCGCGGTTATGCAACAACAAACTAGTCTAAAATGCTGAAAATTCCTCTATAACTCTAAGTTAACCAACATTCAAAAAAATAACTTTTTTTAATTCATTAAGTACATGGTTGCGCTTGTGCCGGGCTTTACTTCAGGTTATTCTTTCTATCATTTTCTTAACTAACTGCCTCCAAGAACCACGGTTCTTTGCGGTTTCTCTAAAGATATCCAGATCATCTCTATTTTTTAACTTTCGTCTTAAATTGGTCAGGTCCTTGTGTAGGACCTCTGGCAAAGTCAAACGAGGTCTTCTACGGAAAGAGTTGTTCACTTCTAGGCAGAAATAGTTCCCCGTTGCTATGTTGGCAAGTGTCATTCGCTCTTCCGAGGGATGAGACGAAATAGACTCCATCTTGATTCAATTGTATCCAGGCTCAATGGTCTTGCATTACATATTTTTATAAATTCTAATTTGTTATTTTCTTTGGGTAGTTGATGCCAGGCAACAATCGGAGTTGTTTACGATGGAAGAAATCTAGTTTTTCCATTAAAGTTTGCGAGACTCCCTAGGTTTTGCAGCATTGTACATTAGGAGCGGTTTTACGAAGGCATTGTATAGTCTTACACACAAATGTGTGCTGATTTGTTTACGATAAATCCAGAGTGCTCCCATTCTTCTAAAGGCCGCGACGGTCAACATTTTTTTGTTAGTGATATCTTCAGGATTTCCAATCAGGGACCAAAATTTTGTTTACGTATCTTTATTTTTCATCAGTTCGTGTTAATTCGTGACGTATGATTGTTGTTTCACTCTTCTCAGCATTAATTTTGATGAACCATTTTTCTAGCTTTCTGGCATTCTTGTCCATATGTAGTTTAATGTTTTTTCGTCTCGGAATATATTTTACCATCTGCATAAATCATTTCAGTTTGAGCTAAGCTAAAGTCTTTGAGTGCCGTCTCCAGATATGTCACAAAAGGTACCGGTGACAGGGAATCCCACTGCGGTACCCCAAAAGTTGTTTTGAATGGGACAGATTTTACATTACCAAGACGTCAACAACGTAGTTCCGAGTAATATAATGATCATTCTGACACTGTCCTCGTCAACCAAATTCTCTAAGATATTGAGAAGTGGTACATCTGAATCCGTCCTTGATGACTTGATTATCTTAATCTCTTCATTGCGCGCTATTGGTCTTGAAGTCAATTATCATAAATCTGAAATTATAAACATCAATTACGACAAACCATTTTTTCGATATTCATCGTTCCTTCAACTCGCTTCTATCTAGAATCCAGGTCACCACGCCATCGAATCTCAAAGAAATAATCTGTGATGTCCCTTTTGATGACCTTGGCTGGAAGCAAGCAATCCTTCCGGTTAGAGTTCTCTTCAGCTGTCAAATGCTGGTCCGCTAATTGCCTCAAAGTACCTAATGATTTAGGACGCAAACAGCGATAATAGGACGTAAATCTTTCCTCCTCAAGTGTAAATTTGATCAACCAGGCTTATCTGCTTGCGGGGTCTCAAAAGTATTCAGGAGCCTGGCTGATAGCTATCCCAATGGCGTCAGTCGGGACATTACTGGATAAAAAATGCCTCCGCATCGCAGTTTTTCTGGGCCTAGGATTAAACATCTGCCGTGAGCATCAATGCCGCTTCGGTCAGACGGATGACACCCTAAGACTATCTTGCCGTTATAGCGCTGGGTGTTTCCCTCGCCACTTTGAGCTTAATGATGTGGTGAGCCGCTCCATGGCATCTGCGTGTATTCCCTAATGTGCTGGAACCAGTCGAGTTGGATCGCAAAGATGGAAAGCGCCCAGATGGCATGACAACATTCTCATTCGATCACGGAACATGTCTCATTTGGAACACGACATGCTCCAACACATTCTCGGCATATAATCTAATCTCGGCAGTAGCTGTCTCGGCTCGGCGGCAAGACACGTAAATCTCGCATAAAAAGAAATTTTTGTCCCGGGAAAAAACCACATATTTTCACCAATAGCCGTTGAAACATCAAGAGTCATCGGCCCAGAATCGCTCTCTTTCTATGTCGATTGGGGACGAAGATTATAGGGGAAAAATCCAAACCAGACTCATAATCTTTTCCAAAAAGTCTCCTTTCCGATCGCCTGGGGAACTATCAGGCCACCTTATGCGCCGGCAATTTTTAATTAAAAAATTGAGAATGTAGAATTGAATAAATAACGGTTTCTCCTCATGAATAGACATAATTTAATTCTATTCTTTTAAAATAAAAGTAAGCCAATTCATGAAGTTAAGTCATAACGTGATACTTCTAATCCAACCAAGACCAAGAACAGCCGAAACACTTTTTTAAAATCAAGGCTGAACCACACGTGCTAACAATTACCACAATGTTTTAACACGACGAAACTCTTTAAAAACTCATTTTTTCAGATAAAAATAATAAAACACTATCATTGCTGATAGAAATACATTTTGGCACAATTACGAAAAAGCATTAAAAAACGACTGCTCGTGAGCTGATAATGTGAGTGTACTCGAACTAGGAGTTAAAACAGCAGCATCTCCGGTAAACTCTTCATCAAAACATGACAAGTCCGTCATATCTTTCTAAAAATATCTAAAAATAAAAAGTAAAACAATAGAAGGAATAAATGGAGCTGGAAGAGTCTGATTATAAAGAGCATCCCAATTTATTTTCTACTAACTTTACACACCTAACGTTACCGAAAAAAACTTATGCTCCATAATTTCCAATCCATCTCTCTTAGAACTTCCGAACCGAAATTCAGGTATTTTGTTCAACAACTAAACTTTTAATTCCAATCATCAACTCTTTTCACAAAGTCCACACAATTCCTAGAAGAACCACGAGGAAAGTGGACAATCTCATTCACAATGTTGTCGAATATCTCATCCTCGTTCTCCCCAGAAAAAGGTGGCTACGGAATAAGAAAAGGGCCAACCTCCGTGTATAACATCTCATACACCAAAACCCCCAACTCCCACCAGTCCACTGCATTATTATAATCCGTTTCCGTCAGCATTTCAGGAGCAATAAACTCCGGAGTACCACAAAACGTGTTTGTTCGGTCTCCATGTCCCATGTCCAACTTACAAAGACCAAAATCAGCAATTTTTATATATCCTCTCAGATTCATCACAAGATTGTCCAATTTAAGGTCTCTGTCATATTTCGATCACTCCTAACCTGTACATTATTCTCTGTTCGTGTAAGAATTTTAATCCAAGAGTAGCACAAGCCGCATAAAACACTGTCTGTGCCTCATTAAAGATTCCCATATGGATTTGCCTCATCAAATCACCACCAGGCATGTAGTCCATCACCATACACACATGAAACTGTTTTTTAGAGATGAAAAATAACCTCAGTCTGAAATGCCCCATGAAGTTGGACTAGAAACGGATTGTTCAAATCCTTGCTTAGTTGAAGCACCTTTAGCTCGGCCAAAACACCCTCTAGCTCATTTCGTGCAATTATTTCCTGTTTTTTGAGTCCCTTCAGTGCAAAGTGTTGCCCATTCGTGACATTTCTTGACAAAATAACCTTTCTTAGTAAAATCAGAACTCCCACCTTCCCAAAGTGACCCCTTCCCAGGACAGCACAGAGATGATAGTCAGTTATACTATTACCATCAAGTTTCTCGAATTCATTAAAGACTGGGGATGACTCCATGTAGTCATGTACCCCCTACAGATGAATGAAAAAAAGCCCACAGATATGTCTGGAACAGTTCCATTAGGCAGATCCAATGAAATCTTCTCTTTATTCCTGTGGACATTCCCTGTACTGGAAAATACAGAAGTCAGCTTTGTCCAAAGAAGGGATCGATTTTCTGTGAGCTGTTTTGATTTCCGTTCTATAAAAACATAAATTGATTCGGTTACCTTTTTTGAATATAGCGTTGTTACGGTTGAGCGATTTTGTTATTTTTCCAATAAGTGGTTCCACCACAGTTAACTACGCATAAACTAAATTAAATGATTACGCTCAATTGAATGACACCATTTGGATACAATGGCAAATCAACAAATTCAGGTGTAGCTCCCAAGTACTCATCCAGTGGTAGATATGCCAATGCAACCAATTTTTCCACGTCACGGTGAATTTCAATCTCCAATTCCCTTGCCTAAAGTGCTGACAAGGGAAATTAACTTTATTGACTTTGAAACTTTCTGTCCATTCCTTAAGATCGTCACCCACTCGTTCACTACACTGGAAAACCCCGTCAATGTTGAAAACAATTGAAATAGAAGGACTGACTACTTTGTTTGACAGCAAAAAATAACCAGAATTGGATTTTTTGAAATATTTTCTAATCCAATTATCCTTTTTGTTAGCGATTATGCATTGAATGATATCATCGTCCATATTATTGACTAAATTAGTCACATCCCTCACACTAGTAATATACTTACCATATATATACCCCAAATTAACAGTTCCTGTTATTGGAACTGGTTTGACGTAAGAAGAATTAGAGTTTGATGATATTTCCATTTTTTTAGAGAGCCGATTAATGGATAAATCGAGCAAATATATTTTCCGTTGATGAATCTGTACATTCTCCCTCAACTATTGTGAATACAGCAGTTGTACTTGCTTGGATCTCTGTCTATCGTTGCTAGCCATCAGCATATTGTTGGTCCCAGTCAGCAGAGCTGTCTCTAACTTGAAATGATGTTCCAAAATCATAAATCTGTCTTTATCATTTCCTATAAAAATAAAAATGACTAAATTTTGTAGTAAATCAGCAAAATCGTATTATGTAATAAAATACCGACTTTTTCCATTCTTAATAAGCTGAATTTTCATATCAATCACGTCAATTTTAAGCTGGGAAGAATCGTAAATAGCAACTGCGTTCAAATAAGTCTTTCTGTCCTTCGAAGAATCACATTGATCCAGCATTTTGGAAGCCCCGTTCTTGATTAGGACTTCTAGCTTCCTCTTTTCTGTCAAAAATGACATTCTGTCTTCAATATAACTCAATTCGGAGTCTAATATTACTTTGGTGGCAAACCTATCGAAATAGTCTCCAATATTCCCACGTTATCGTTAATCTCCTTCAAGTCTGTCATCAATTGGTCGATAATAGTCGCTTCTTGATCGATAAAGTGCTTGAACCTGCTTGTTGAACGATTGTTGTTAGAGTTTTTCATGGCGTGGGCAGAATTTTTCATTTTTAGCTCTTTATCGATGTTCCGTCTGATTTCTCGAGCACATTCGTTCAATTTTTTGACAATTTCAGGGATTTTTGAAGAAGGGTTGATGTGGTATTTGTCGTAGAACTCATTCCATGAACTCATTTTATATAAACTAAATTGATTAATAAAAATTAAAATTAAAAATAGCAATTAAATTTTAGATATAATTCTATGTACAAAAATTAGTTGCGAATGTAATAAAAAAGCCGATATTAATAACTAAATAAACAATGTAGTCTGAAACAAAGAAGCGCACAACAAAAATTATCAGCTTGAGAATACGCAATTTATTTATG